>NC_053028.1:512967217-512987927 GCF_003073215.2 Triticum urartu | reverse complement strand
TGTTCTTATGAACTTAATACTCTAGATGCATGCTGGATAGCGGTCGATGAGTGGAGTAATAGTAGTAGATGCAGAATCGTTTCGGTCTACTTGTCACGGACGTGATGCCTATATACATGATCATACCTAGATATTCTCATAACTATGCTCAATTCTGTCAATTTCTCAACACTAATTTGCTCACCCACCATAGAATACTTATGCTCTTGAGAGAAGCCACTAGTGAAACCTATGGCCCCTGGGTCTATTCTCATCATATCAATCTCCATCACTTTAATCTTGCTTTGCTTTTTTACTTTGCCTTTTACTTTTCACTTTGCATCTCTATACCAAAAATACCAAAAATATTATATCTATCAGATCTCACTCTCGTAAGTGACCGTGAAGGGATTGACAACCCCTAATCGCGTTGGTTGCGAGTAGCTATTGTTTTGTGCAGGTACGAGGGACTTGAGCATGGCCTCCTATTGGATTGATACCTTGGTTCTCAAAAACTGAGGGAAATACTTACGCTACTCTGCTGCATCATCCTTTCCTCCTCGGGGAAATCCAACGCAAGCTCAAGAGGTAGCAGTTAGTCCTCAAGATAGAAGAAGAATTGCTGCATTGTTCCTCCACCACCGCAACATGATGGGTGACCGGTGGAGAGTTAATCTCCCTTTGATTGGGTTTAAGCCCAATCCGATCATAGTCCGTAGCGACTCCCAAGGCGGCGAAGCCATCCAAGAGCTCGTTTAGGGAAGAGAGCTCCATTGGATCCATCTGCTCGGCGAATTCCGAGCCGACGTGGAGGCTATTTTCGATGACCCGAGAAGTCATCGTCGGGCAGCCGAACGGGCGGTCATGATGAAACTGCCTAGCCAAAGAGTTTTTAACAACGAGACGAGGCATCCTTCCTTACAGTGACAGCACAAAGGAAATTTCAATGAAAGCACCAATGTCGGTGTCAAAACCGGCGGATCTCGGGTAGGGGGTCTCGAACTGTGCGTCTAAGGCGGATGGTAACAGGAGGCAGGGGACATGATGTTTTACCCAGGTTCGGGCCCTCTTGATGGAGGTAAAACACTACGTCCTGCTTGATTATTCTTGATAATATGAGTAGTACAAGAGTTGATCTACCACGAGATCGGAGAGGCTAAACCCTAGAAGCTAGCCTATGGTATGATTGTATGTTGTCCTACGGACTTAAACCCTCCGGTTTATATAGACACCGGAGGGGACTAGGGTTACACAAGGTCGGTTACAAAGGAGGAGATATGCATATCCGTATTGACTAGCTTGCCTTCCATGCCAAGTAGAGTCCCATCCGGACACGGGACAAAGTCTTCAATCTTGTGTCTTCATAGTCCAACAGTCCGGCCAAAGGATATAGTCTGGCTGTCCAGAGACCCCCTAATCCAGGACTCCCTCACCAGTCCTCGGACGTCTTCTTCAGAGTACCGGACAGGTATCCGGTTTCGGCGATGCGCCATATTTCAGCTCCACCCACTTGACAAAGTGACCCCTCCTGTGTGCGGGGGACGAGGCAAAAATAACCTTTTCCACAGCTCGAAATGAGCCTCGCATCCCAGGAATAACTCGCAGAGGGCAACATAGCCGGCGATGTGTAATATGGAAGCAGGGGTGGAATTATGCAGTTGGAGGCCGTAAAACTCCAGGAGCCCGTGGAGGGACGGATGAATTGGAAATCCGAGTCCCCTTAATAAGTAAGGAACAAGGCATACCCGCTCCCCCATAGAGGGGCTGGGGAAGCTCTCCGCTTGCTCCCCGCCATCGTAGGTGGCGAGCCCGGCTCGGACGGGAACCATATACGCTGGAGGGAGAAATCCCTTAGTCTGCAGTCCGACTAATCGACTGTGTGGGACAGAACACCTCTCCCAATCACCGGGCTTAGGGCTACGAGGGCGGGAGGAGGAGCTGCGGAGGTCGGCCATGCTGGAGTGGATTTTTCCGAAGCGCGCTCTGATGGATTTTCGCTGGGGGAGGATGATGTGGATTAGATCTAAGAATCCCCATCCCTTTAATAGACAATTTATTTATCTGGCTAGGGGGGCAAATGTAAAAACGCCCTGGCTCCTCATATTCATTCGACGCGTGGGAGATAGCCCTTATTGGGCACAGAAGCCAAGAGGTCCAACATTTATGGGGTCGGACAGTGCTTAACAAACATTCAAAATTTGGAGAGGAACCCACCTTGCAATGCCGAAGACAATACTGCATGTCGGACTTGACGTCATTAAAGCCTGGTTCGGGGGCTACTGAGGGAGTCCTCGATTAGGGGGTATCCGGACAGCCGGATTATATCCTTTGGCCGAACTGTTGGACTATGGAGATACAAGATTGAAGACTTCGTCCCGTGTCCGGATGGGACTCTCCTTGGCGTGGAATGCAAGCTTGGCAATATAGATATGTAGATCTCCTTCCCTGTATCCGAGTCTGTGTAACCCTAGCCCCCTCCGGTGTCTATATAAACCGAAGAGTTTTAGTCCGTAGGACAACATACAATCATACCATAGGCTAGCTTCTACGGTTTAGCCTCTCTGATCTCGTGGTAGATCAACTCTTGGACTACTCATATTATCAAGAATAATCAAGCAGGACGTACGGTTTTACCTCCATCAAGAGGGCCCGAACCTGGGTAAAACATCGTGTCCCCTGCCTCATGTTACCATCTGCCTTAGACGCATAGTTCGAGACCCCCTACCCGAGATCCGCCGGTTTTGACACCGACAAATACCCTGGGGTTACTATGAACGCTAGTAAAGTACACATCAATAACATGTATATCAAATATACCTTTCACTTTGCCATCCTTCTTATCTGCCAAGTATTTGGGGTAGTTCCGCTTCCAGTGACCATTCTCTTTGCAGTAGAAGCACTCAGTTTCAGGCTTAGGTCTAGCTTTGGGTTTCTTGACGGGAGTGGCAACTTGCTTGCCATTCTTTCTTGAAGTTCCCTTTCTTTTTCTTTGCCCCTTTTCTTGAAACTAGTGGTATTGTTAACCATCAACACTTGGTGCTCTTTCCTGATTTCTACCTTCGTCGATTTTAGCATCGCGAAGAGCTCGGGAATCATTTTCGTCATCCCTTGCATATTATAGTTCATCACGAAGTTCCAATAACTTGGTGATAGTGACTAGAGAACCCTATCAATCACTATCTTATCTGGAAGATTAACTCCCACTTGATTCAAGCGATGGTAGTACTCAGACATTCTGAGCACATGCTCACTGGTTGAGCTATTCTCCTCCATCTTGTAGGAAAAGTACTTGTCAGAGGTCTCATACCTCTCGACTCGGGCATGAGTCCGAAATACCAATTTCAGCTCTTGGAACATCTTATATTCTCTATGGCGTTCAAAACGTTTTTGAAGTCCTAGTTCTAAGCCATAAAGCATGATGCACTAAACTATCAAGTAGTCATCATACCGAGCTTGTCAAACGTTCATGATGTCTGCATCTGCTCCTGCAATAGGTCTGTCACCTAGCGGTGCATGAAGGACATAATTATTCTGTGCAGCAATGAGGATAATCCTCAGATCACGGATCCAGTCCGCATCATTGCTACTATCATCTTTCAACTTATTTTTCTCTAGGAACATATCAAAAATAAACAGGGAGCTATGACGTGAGCTATTGATCTACAACATAATTTGCAAATACTATCAGGACTAAGTTCATGATAAATTAAAGTTCAATTAATCATATTACTTAAGAACTCCCACTTAGATAGACATCCCTCTAATCCTCTAAGTGATCACGTGATCCATATCAACTAAACCATGTACGATCATCACGTGAGATGGAGTAGTTTCAATGGTGAACATCACTATGTTGATCATATCTACTATATGATTCACGCTCGACCTTTCGGTCTCAGTGTTCCGAGGCCATATCTGTTATATGCTAGGCTCGTCAAGTTTAACCAAAGTATTCCGCGTGTACAACTGTTTTGCACCCGTTGTATTTGAACGTAGAGCCTATCACACCCGATCATCACGTGGTGTCTCGGCACGACGAACTGTAGCAACGGTGCATACTCAGGGAGAACACTTATACCTTGAAATTTAGTGAGGGATCATCTTATAATGCTACTGCCAAACTAAGAAAAATAAGATGCATAAAGGATAAACATCACATGCAATCAAAATATGTGACATGATATGGCCATCATCATCTTGTGCCTTTGATCTCCATCTCCAAAGCACGATCATGATCTCCATCGTCACCGGCATGACACCATGATCTCCATCATCTTGATCTCTATCAACGTGTCGTCACATGGTCGTCTCGCCAAATATTGGCTTTTGCAACTATTTTTATCACATAGCGATAAAGTAAAGCAATTATATGGCGCTTGCATCTTATGCAATAAAGAGACAAGCATAAGGCTCCTGCCAGTTGCTGATAACTTTTACAAAACATGATCATCTCATACAACAATTTATATCTCATCATGTCTTGACCATATCACATCACAACATGCCCTGCAAAAACAAGTTAGACGTCCTCTACTTTGTTGTTGCAAGTTTTACATGGCTGCTATGGGCTTCTAGCAAGAACCGTTCTTACCTACGCATCAAAACCACAACGATTTTTCGTCAAATGTGTTGTTTTAACCTTCAACAAGGACCGACCGTAGTCAAACTTGATTCAACTAAAGTTGGAGAAATAGACACCCGCCAACCACCTCTGTGCGAAGAACGTCGGTAGAACCAGTCTCATGAACGTGGTCATGTTATGTCGGTCCGGGCCGCTTCATCCAACAGTACCGCCGAATCAAAGTATGATGTTGGTGGTAAGCAGTATGACTATCACTGGTACGTGTCGGTGCTATACAAATGGTTTTTAACCCCTTTTCGCGACGAGATTTGGAACCGTCGCCTAGTGAGTGTGGGCGATTGGGGGGTCCTTCCCACACAACCTAGAAACTGTCGGTGATATGCCCTCCTGGCACACACACTTGGCAAAATGAGGTCGTGTGCGACCTGCGAGCACTCAAATACGGAAATACATATAGTAGAGCTAAAAAATACAATTATACAGGCGAAACTGTTTCCGGTCACAAGTACATCCCACACAGCCAGTCCCACCTAAACGTTTCCATTCATATATACATCCCACACAGTCGCTCCAAGGAAAACGTTTCCGTTCACAGGTACATCACACACAATTTTTCCCGTTAAATCGTTTGCGTTATTGAATGTATCACACACGGTCCATAGAAGAAACTGTGTGGCAAAGGCTGTCCATCACACATAGTTTTTTTGTGTTAAACATTTTCGCAAGGTGGCCTAATGCAAACAATTTTCAAGAGAAAGTCATGTGTGATTGTTCATTGATCCAACACGGTTTATTCCTAGAAACTGTGTGCGTTGCCTGAGGTCATCGCCCACGGTAGTTTTTGAATAACCGTTTGCAATAGCAAAACCCAATTAGCAGGCTAATTCGCCATTAGCAGGCTAATTTCCCTATTATTAATAATCCATTTATTAATCTAATTGACATTCATATTAAGCACATAATATATTTCATTTCCATGTTAAGGAAGCAGAATTTCATAATTGAAATACATCAGAGTACAACATGATATAGCTTCAGCACCCAGCTACCCCAATTACACAACTGCACCAGCACCAAGTTTCACATGCAACATGTAGAACCTTTCGAAATTAGCATCATAGACGGTATATAGACAGATGCATCTCATCTGGAAAACTGCTGAAGCAGAAGGCGAATATTGAGCCTTCAATCATGTTGAAGGTCTTTGCAACTTTAGGCCAGTGCCTGTGGATGATTGACCGTCCGTCCTTCGTCCTCTTCGGGAATACTTCAATATTGAACCATGGGTGTTGTATGAAAACCTTCCTCGCCTCCTGACCACAGAGGTGGTTTGAGAGGTATTCATCAGTGAACTGCTTTGGAAAGGCCTGAAAACAAGGATATGCATAAATATCTTCTCTATATAGGAAATGGGGCAAAGGAATAAAAAAGGCAAGGTATAATAGTTAGTACCATCTTGTAGTGAACTGATGTCTTCTTCATTGTGCAGACAAAGATCTTGTTGTTTTTTGTCGCTAATTTCTTTATCTAACAATCTTTCTGAGTTTCTTGATTTGATTGATATTCATGGACAACTCATTTCCCCATATGCAAAAAGGGTCGAACAGTGGGTCAAAACCTCTGACAGCAGGACCTACATGTGCAAGACCAAATTTTTAAAAACCTAAATATTAGAATGGTTCCTGCAATCGCACAATAATGTGCTATTAGACAACGGACCATGCATGTGCTAACCTCGATTGTAAACCTCAGTTCTTCCCATTGTTTCCCTGCAACACATATAAGGTAGTTAGTCATCAGGTTAAGTAAGGGTTCGCATGCTATCAGTAAAATATGTTGATGAACAATAAGCACATTGCAAATTCTAGTGAACCAAGCAGTTGACTAAACACCACAACAAATGAACCAAACATTAACTGAGCACCAAATTGCACAATATAACATACTCCTAATAGAAGATCAGACAGTTAACCAAACAGTTAACTACAACCAATTGTAGCAATTGTATTTGTTTCTCATGTATTTACTATAGCCAAATTCAATTTATTCCTTACATGGTATACAATAACAGAATGCACCCACAACTATTGAACATCACATTGCATAATTGTACCAAACAGTTAACTAAACACCACAACACAAATGAACCAAACCTTAACTGAGCACCACATTGCACAATGTATAACCAAACCAAGCATGCTTGACAACTTGGAAATATAGCAATTGTATTCTGTAACGCCCATGATGCGGCTATATCTCCCAAGTGTCAAAGCCCGACTTAGAGGCATAACCGCATGGTGGTTTTGTCACAAGTGGGGTAATCTTCACACAATCCCATGTACTGAGTTAGAAAGGGATAAAGAGTTGGCTTACAATCGCCATGTCACACAAATAACAAGTTAAACATACATCATCCAGAGTATAATCAAGGTCCGACTATGGAACCAAAATAAAAGAACACAGCCCCAAATGCTAGATCCTCGATCGTCCCAACTGGGCTCCACTACTGATCATCAGGAAACGGAACATAGTAACGACCAAGGTCTTCGTTGAACTCCCACTTGAGTTCGGTAGCATCACCTGCACTGGTATCATCGGCACCTGCAGCCGTTTGGAAGTATCCGTGAGTCACAAGGACTCAGCAATCTCACACCCGCGAGATCAAGACTATTTAAGCTTATGGGTAGGATAAGGTAATGAGGTGGAGTTGCAGCAAGCACTAAGCAAATATGGTGGCTAACATACGCAAATAAGAGTAAGATGAGAAGCTACGCAACGGTCGTGAAGCTAGAAGTGACCAAGAAGTGATCCTGAAACTACTTACATTCAAACATAACACAAACCGTGTTCACTTCCCGGACTCCGCCGAAAATAGACCATCACGACTACACACGCGATTGATTCATTTTAATTAAGTTAGGTGTCAAGTTCTCTACAACCGGATATTAACAAATTCCCAGGGGACGGCGGCTGAGGCCAGGCAAATGGGCGGCGCTGCGAGCGGGCGAGCGGGCGCGCTGCTCGGACCTGGATCGGCCCGGCACGGGCTGGCGATGGGCTTCAATGGTCCCGCAGCAGCGAGGTGCGCACTGGTGAGGTGGCACAGGCGATGTGGAGGCATTGGAGTGGTGGAGGGCGGCGCTTAGGGGGTGGCTGACCAATCAGGGCGCGCCAACTGGTGATGGAGGGGTGGCCGGCGCCTAATTCCGAGGGGAAGGTGGCTGGCGACGTGGGTTTCGAGGCAGATGCGGCTGGGAGGTTAGGGAAGACTAGGGGAAGGCTAGGGTTCTAAAAATGGAAGGAAGGATGATCATTTATAGCAAGAGGGGGCTAGGGGAGGTGGTTTAGCTTCGTTTTGGAGCTGTTCGATCACCATCGGACGGTCCGGAGCGGACGGGGTTAAATAGATGGGCTAGGAGGGCTGTGTAGAGGGGTTGGGCTGAGATGAGCGAAGAGAAAAGAGGCCCGGCAACTGTTTTCGGAGACCGAAAAAGTCCGATGTTAGACCAGCAGCGGTGCCGCTATATGTTTAACGGTTGGGCTATCAAACGAACTCCGAATGCAATGAAACTTGACAGGCGGTCTATCTACACTATGATAAGACCGCACACCAACTTTCATCTCATTCCGAGAACATTTTTGGCCACTTATAAAATAATATTTCGAATGTGCCGCGGGCTCGGGCGAGTGTGCCTGGGCTCAGAACGGACAATAAAGAGAACTGGGGGAACCCGGACGGATGCAAGTTTTGAAAACATGATGATGCAATGCACATGATGACATGGCAAGATGCAACATGCAAGAAAAGATAAGGTAACAACAGCGAATAACTGGAAGACACCTGGCACATCGGTCTCGGGCGTCACAACACTCCACCACTACAAGAGGATCTCGTCCCAAGATCTAGGATGGCACCAGAGATAAATGGAAGAGGAAGAGAAGAGGTAAAACTAAGTTGCTTCTATGACTATCGAGTAAAACCAATGAACCTTGAGAGGTTGAAAGCTTGAAAGAAGAACACAACAGAGTTGAATGAAATTGAGAGCACTCTGGTAGAAAAGAGAACCAAGGAACACAATGTGAACTTTGGAGGTTGCAAAGCTATGAATGACGAGCACAATGGACATGAAGGAATTGAAACCACTCTGGTTGAAACGAGATAAACAAGGAACAAGGAAGAACAAATTCGGACAGCACTCTGGTAGAAAAGAGAAGCAAAGCTTGATATAATGAAAAGAACTTGAAAAGAGAACAACAACCTCCGGTTAATTGGATAAGCAAGGAAAAGAATAAGATCTTGACAAAACGAGATGATGGGTCGAAGAGAGCACAACGCAATGCCTTCGGGACAAGAATAGAGGCTAGATCATTGGCAAGAAAAGGACGGATATGAAAATGACAACTTCTAGCACAATTGAATTTGAAAAGAATCCTTAAAAGAGGGATTGAACGGAGTTTTTGGAAAAACAACAACGAAAATAATAAGCTTGTTATGGGCTTATGGAAAACATCTCAACATTTGAGGTGAAATTCTGCCACTAATGAAAAAAACAATTGCTTGCTTGAGATCAACGAAGAGATGGTAACTTCATTCGCCGAGAGGATAGGAGAAAACTTGGATCATTGATAAGCACCAAAATAGCAACAATCCCGAGGGAAGGCTTTAGGTGAAATATAACTCACGATAACTCCAACAAAGAGGTTGATGGATTGAGAAGAGCTCATGCTCGAAGAGATTGATGGGTTTAACTATCTCATTCTTGACAACTGTTGAATCAGGACACACGAAGGGAAATTGTCAAGAGTGACATAACACCACCTCGAACATAAAGTAGAACGAATTGCATTTTGGAATGCAAGATGAAGAATACTTGAACTCCTCAAAACAAAACATGTGTTAAGCACCATGTTTATTTTAGAGTATAGCTTGGCGGATCTTAACTCTGAGAGAAGTCTTGAAGAACAATTTAAGAAAGAAAGGAATCCTGATCAACCACCATGTTGAGCCTTCATGAGAACTCCGGTAAAAAAGAATGATCAAACGAAAGGAAAGTTGAAAAGAACTCCGGTAGAAGCCTTGCAATGATTTAGATGGAGCTTTGTGACGAGATAACCAAGAGAGCTTGGAACTCCGGGAAGAAAAGATGAACAACTTAGAACCGAGAAATTATTCATCATGAACAATCTCCGGAGGAAGGAATTAATCAACTTGATGAAAGAAGAATAAGAATTATGTTATGCTTATCCTTCATCAATTAAATTGATGATAAGAAATGGATTTGCATACTACATATACTCGTTGAGGGAGAATAAGAGGAGATATAGCGCAAAAGTTGAGAAAGTATTCATGCACCATCGATAGGATTGGAAAAAACGAATGCATTGAAAAGATAAGAACGGAAGTGAAATTCTTAAACGAACCATCGTGGCAATGAAAATGAACGAAGAGAAGAGAATGATTCGCTGGAAAAATTAGAAAACGAATGAAGATACTTGAGTGAATCAAGATGCAAGAGAACGAAGAGATCGCGAACTGATTAAAGACAGCTTGAACAAAGCATCAGTACAAATATGGGAACGAACAAGCTGAAAACTTGGAGCGAAGAAATATTTTGAAATGATGGCCTCCGGATGATCGAAACGGAAAACAACTCCTGAAATATTCCGAATGAGTAGGAAAAGAATTACTGACAAATGGAATAATTTGAGAGGATAGCGTGAAGCTAGAACCATGAATCTTTGAGAGAATGGACAAGATTGAGAGAAAAAAATCTTCTTCGGTCTTCAAATGTTGAGATGATGAGAACCTCCATGATAATTGATGAGCCACTCCAGAACAAAAATTAGAAAGGTTGAACCCACGATGAAAATAATTCGAAAGATCTTGGAGAAAGACATTTGACTGATGAAAACTTATACTTACGTCAAACTTTGAAATGAATTTGGGAATAGCTCCAGGAAAATCAGAAGAGTCAGGTAAGATCCTGGGAAAAGACCTATGGGTTAAGGCCCACTCAAAGATACACCGTTGAAATGGTTGCTTGGAAGAGAGATTGCACCGGTTGAATTAAATGGCTTGAAAGAGATAAACACCTCGAGATAGCTTGAACGGATTAGAAATGAAAACATGAATCTCCTGAGATATCTTCAGTACTCCAGAACAAATGAATGGCGATAAGTGGATGATTAAGAGGTGCACCGGCATGAGAAAACATTTGAAACGAGGAAAGGATATGGTCGACAAAGCTTGAATTGAATCCACCGGGGAAGAAACAACAACGAAGGATGATGAACTTGAAGTGCAACTTCATGAGAACCATCGGGTAAAAACATTGAAGGAAAGAATGAAGAAACTTCACATCCATAAGATGGATACTTGATTCAGAAACTTGAGTCCTTGAAGAAAAAGGGTGGGAGGGCGGAAAAAACAAAGACAACTTGGGACGGATGAAATGGATACCGTTGAGAAAACCTAGAGTTGATCTCACGAATGTTGAAATGATCGGATCCACTTGAAGAGAAACACGCTGGTTAGAAAAGAAATAACATGACAACCTCGATGATCGAAAGGATTAGCACTCCCATAGAAATATGAGAACACCATTTAAGAAAGGTATGGAATCAACACTTTAATTCGAAGCAACTCGAATACCGCAATCAAAACAAAAACAAAGGATTTGACTTGCAGAATAAGCCAGAACAAACATATGATAGACCCCATATCGTATCATGTGTCTGTTGGAAAGATATTCTAGGAGCTACTTGAATTCCCACCTATTAACTCCCAAAACTTTCTGGTTATGCAATCTGGTGTTGGGGATACATGGAGGAACAATATATATCTCACAACTAACAAGCCCTACGCTCCAACTGTATCCATCCATCAACACATAACCAAGAAAACTCCGAAAATCGTGTACCTCAACCTTAGAAAAGCATCCGTTACACGAGCTATGGCAATACTCCTGAACTCCCGCCCCAGTACTGGGTGGCGTCGAGGTTATCTCACCAACAACTGCATAAAAGAGATTTTCGATGTTAGCGAACTCAGGTATACCGGAACTGCAACGATAAAATCATGACGACAACACCTCGGAGCTCAACTCCCCGAGACACTGCCACAATCCCTAAATGTTAGGAGGAACCAAGCACAATGTTCTTGTCATAAGAATATCGGAACAATCCCAAGATACCCGCATGATCCTAATTTTTTTCATGAAATCTGAGGAGAGGAAAGTCAAAACATCTACGCCTAGAGGCCTCACCAGAGCGATGAAGGGACTGAGGAGTAAAAAGAATCCTACTCTCCGATATATATAATCCTAAGACTCAATTTTTTTTGTTCTAGACTCAACAACATTAGCGATTTGATCAAGCAGGGGGCTCCTAAGTCGGGGATGGTTCTGATACCAACTTGTAACGCCCACGATGCGGCTATATCTCCAACGTGTCGAGGCATGACTTAGAGGCATAACCGCATGGTGGTTTTGTCGCAAGAGGGGTAATCTTCACACAATCCCATGTACTGAATAAGAAAGGGATAAAGAGTTGGCTTACAATCGCCACGTCACACAAATAACAAGTTAAACATACATCATCCAGAGTACAATCAAGGTCCGACTACGGAACCAAAATAAAAGAACACAACCCCAAATGCTAGATCCCCGATCGTCCCAACTAGGCTCCACTACTGATCATCAGGAAACGGAACATAGTAACGACCAAGGTCCTCATCAAACTCCCACTTGAGTTTGGTAGCATCCCCTGCACTGGTATCATCGGCACCTGCAACTGTTTGGAAGTATCCGTGAGTCATGAGGACTCAGCAATCTCACACCCGCGAGAGCAAGACTATTTAAGCTTATGGGTAGGATAAGGTAATGAGGTGGAGTTGCAGCAAGCGCTAAGAAAATATGGTGGCTAACATACACAAATAAGAGTAAGATGAGAAGCTATGCAACGGTCGTGAAGCTAGAAGTGATCAAGAAGTGATCCTGAAACTACTTATGTTCAAACATAACACAAAACGTGTTCACTTCCCGGACTTCGCCGAAAAGAGATCATCACGGCTACACACACGGTTGATTCATTTTAATTAAGTTAAGTGTCAAGTTCTCTACAACCGGATATTAACAAATTCCCATCTTGCCCATAACCGTGGGCACGGCTTTCAAAAGTTCAAAACCCTGCAGGGGTGTCCCAACTTAGCCCATCACAAGCTCTCACGGTCAACGAAGGATATCCCTTCTCCCAGGAAGACCCGATCAGGCTCAGAATCCCGGTTACACGACATTTTGACAATGGCAAAACAAGACCAGCAAAGCCACCCGATGTGCCGACAAATCCCAATAGGACTCGCACGTATCTCGTTCTCAGGGAAACACCAGATGAGACTAGCTACGAGTAAAACCAACCCACAAGTTTCCCCAAGGTGGCCCCGCAGGCAGCTCAGTTCGGACCAACACTCAGAGGAGCACTGGCCCCGGGGGGTTAAAATAAAGATGACCCTCGGGCTCCAGAAACCCAAGGGAAAAAGGATAGGTTGTTAGTGCAAATGTAAAACCAAGGTTGGGCCTTGCTGGAGGAGTTTTATTCAAGGCGAACTGTCAAGGGGTTCCCATTATAACCCAACCGTGTAAGGAACGCAAAATCAAGGAACATAACACCGGTATGACGGAAACTAGGGCGGCAAGAGTGGAACAAAACACCAGGCATAAGGCCGAGCCTTCCACCCTTTACCAATTATATAGATGCATTAATTAAAATAAGAGATATTGTGATATCCCAACAATAATCATGTTCCAACAAGGAACAAACTTCAACTTTACCTGCAACTATCAATGCTATAAGAGGGGCTGAGCAAAGCGGTGACATATCCAAACAACGGTTTGCTAGAACAAGGTGGGTTAGAGGCTCATGGCAATATGGGAGGCATGATATAGCAAGTGGTAGGTATCGCAACATAGGCATAGCAATAGAGCGAGCAACTAGCAAGTAAAGATAGAAGTGATTTCGAGGGTATGGTCATCTTGCCTGTGATCCCGCAAGGAAGAAGAATGAGTCCATGAAGAAGAAAAACGGACGTAGTCGAACGGATCCTCACAAACACGACGTTATTGGAACCAACACGAAGAAGCAACACCGGAAAGAAGCAAACAACATAGTAAACAACCACCACATAAGCATGGCATGATGCACAACCAAGTATGATGCATGTCCGGTTTAATGATACATGGCATGGCAAAGTGCACAAACAATCCTACAAATTAAGTGGAGCTCAATATGCAACTAGTTGCATATTGACGGAACATCACATTCAAGTTATTTAGTTTGATCTCGTTTATGTACCCAACAATATTAAATGTTGATTAACATGGCAAGGGGTGAAGCAAATGAAAACTACCTATCTAGGCAAGTTTAAATGAGGCCGGAACAACAAACAACAAGTCCGGATAATCCTCATGTGCATATTTTAAGGTTTGGTACTGTTCCGCCCTAAAGCATATTTTGTAGTTGTTAAACATGCAAGGCAATGCCACCATGTTAATCTATGCACTTTTACACCTCATTTACATATAAAGTTTTTACAAACCTAGTTACGGTTAAATAGTTATGAATTAAATCATTTTAGCAAGTTGTTTAAGCAAAATTTAAACAAACAACATTTTAAACATTTTAGACATGGATGAAAAAGACATATTATGAAACTACACAAAATTCTAAGCAACTTTCATATTAAGTTTGTTTTCATCCGATGCATGGTTCAACAGTTATTAAATGCATGATGCTTGGGGGGTTTTCTGCAAAACTGTTTTACTGGAATAAAAGCAAATTCGGAGCAGCAGAAAAAATGTATAACTGCGGGCCGGATCTGAAGCATAATGGGCCAGTAGAGAGAAATAAAAAAAACAAAGGATGCGCAGGGGGCCTCACCATGGGCTAAGGCCGAGGTGGGTGTTGGCGGCGCGGGCAGGCCGTGGAGGAAACTGGGCCTCTCCAAATCGAGGCGAGGCGCTGGCGGATCGAGCAGCTGGATACGGCCGATGCGGAGGGTCAACGCGGGACAAGCCTGGTTCATCCTCGACTTGTTCCTGCAGCAGGGACCGGGCGGTTCTTGGCACTAGCCTCGACCTGTCGCTCGAAGCAGAGGAACGAGCGGTGGACATGACGAAGGGGAGGGCGATGCTGGGCCTGGCGATGCGGGAGCAACGACGTGGTCAACGGACGCCGCTGGTGCGCTCGTTCACCTCGCGTGGATGCAGCGGAAGGGGTGCCGGGGCGACGCGAGCAAAGCAGCGCAGCGCGGCAGAAATTAACGGGCAAGGCGGCGTGAAGCAGGGACGACGAAGACCGCTGGTGACGGATCCGGGTCGCGGGACGGCGGGGGAGGTTGATGCCAATGAGGATCCACGGCGGTGGCGCTCCATTCAGTGGCCATGGTGAGGTCCCTGTTCGTCCTGAAGAACGAGAGGCCACGAGGTGAGGTGCTGGAGAGAGAGAGAGCAACAGTAGAGAGAGAAAGGGAGGCAAGGTCGGCCATTTCGGTGGTGCTCCGGCGGGATCCGGTCGCCGGAGACGGATGGCGGCGAAGCAGCGAGGTTGAAGGAGGTAGTGCCTCGAGTGAGTGGCCATGGGCGCGAGGCACAGCTTTCGCTTGGGCTCGGGAGGCTTGCATGCGAGGCTGCTCGGGGAGGCCGGGGCTTGGATCGAGGAGGCACAGTGGAGAGCGATGGTTGGCTGGTTCGATGGATATGGGAGGATCCCGAGGAAGGAGGGAGTTGGTCGGCTGGCGGCGGAGAGGGGATGGATGGATTCGACTAGGGTTTGATCCGGATATATATACCGAATGGATTTGGGTAGGGTCATTTGAATCCCTCCGATCGTAATCGGACGGTCGACAAAAATATAGGTTAGGAAGCCCAATTGACAAAACGGAGATGTTTTGTAGATGTTTGGGGATGTTTCGGACCCAACGGTGATGACTATCCGGGTTGGGTTCGGTACAGTTTCGGACACGCACGCGAGGGGTTGGTTGGAAATTGTGAGCTGTGCAGATGGGCTCGAGCTAAGAGAAGAGAAGAGAAAGAGGCCCGGTGACTTTTTCCGAAAACCGAAAACGTCCGACGATAGACCGGCTACTACTGCCGCTATATTTAACCGTTGGGGCGTCAAACGGACTCCGAATGCGATGAAACTTGGCAGGCGACCTACTAACAACATAACAACACTGCATGACAACTTTCAACCCATTCCGAGAACATTTATCAGCCACTTATAAAATAATATTTCGGACGTGCCACGGGCGCGTGCAAGTGTGTCTGGGCTGAGAACGGAGAGCCGACGGAACTAGGGGAAACACAAACGGATGCAGGTTTAGAAAACATGATGATGCAATGCACATGATGACATGACAAGATGCAACATGCAAGCGAAAGACACGGCAACGACAACGAATAACTGGAAGACACCTGCGCATCGGTCTCGGGGCATCACAGAGCCATCGCCCTCTGGCTGCCCACATCGCGGGAGTGATCGCGGCCCATGTGCTTCCTCCCGGGTGAGTCGACCACATTGCTGCGCACGACGGAGCTGCTGACCCTCGAACACCACCGCCGCGCGACACAGCTGCCCAGACGGTCAATCCACAACTGCGTGGACGCGGCACCACCACCATTGCCGCCACTGGCGCCATCAGGAGCTAGGCAATGGTTCGGTCAACGTCGTCGACATCCATGACAAGCACCTCCACGGAGGCAATGGCGCGAGCTCATTTGCTGCTAAGATTTCCACCCGCAGCTGAACATATGAATGAATGGTGTGCCACCATCTAGAGCCTACTTGGTTTCGCCGAAGCTGGGGGCTCATGATGAGCCGGCCCGCCACGACCTCCCCAAGCAACGGCAACCGCCTGTACTGTTGGCCGAATGGAGGGGACCGTCCCCATGGTGCATTCCCCACCATGGCAGCCAATGCAGGCGCAACTGAATCAAGACCCCGATGACGTCTTGATGGCCTCTTCCGACCCTCGAGCATGTCCATGCCAACATCGAGCCACAAAGGATAGGTGACGGGAAGATGCGTGCGTCGACATAAAGCAACACCGCGACAATCTCCGCCAGACCGACCGATGCAACGACTTCGACATCGACGAACCTGCGCTCAGTGTTGGCGGGTGCCAACCTTTCGAGGTTGGCTGCCCTGCCTTTACACGAGAGCTGCGGCAAGTCCGTTGACCGTCCGTTCGCACGTTCAAGCCAGAGATACGTGAGAAGTATGACGGATGGCTGAACCCGGCAGAGTTCCTGAGCATCTACAGCATCGCTGTTCAAGCTGCCGGGGGAAGAGATGAGAAGGTGTTCGCCAACTACTTCCCGCTGGCCCTCAAGTCCAACGTGAGGTGTTGGCTGATGGACCTGCCGAGAACTCCATTTCATCTTGGGCGGACCTGTGCCATGAGTTTATCGGTGCCTTCACCGGTGGTCACCAAGAGCCCGACAGACCAAACGACCTGCAACTTCTCCAGAAGCAAGAAGGAGAAACTCTACGTTAGAATTTACAAAGATTTGGTAAAGTTCATAGGAATATGCCAAATATCCATCTGGCAGCCGTTATAGCAGCGTTCTAGTCCATTGTGCGCAATCGTCACATTCGTTCCAAAATGAATGTGCGATTGCCCAAGACTGTGACGGAGCAATATACGCTGGTGGATAAGTGTGCTCGGATGGAGGAAGGAAGGAAGTTGCTCACGAGGAGGATTGCATCAACGTTGATTCAAAGGATGAAGATGAATCAACTAGCCTGAGAAAGGGCAAGAAGCGGAATAAGATGCCAAGGGATAAAGAAGTGATGACTGTAGATGGTTCGGGCACACCTAGTACTGGCAAGAAAGCTAAGGTTGAGGCCCCAGCAAGGAAGTTGCCGCTTGCACATCTAACAAATCCTACACTCCAACTGCATCCATCCGTCAACACATAACCAAGAAAACCTCGGAAATCGTGTATCTCAGACCTTCGAAAACATCCAATATACTAGATGTGGCAATACATCTGATCGCTCTCCCCAGTACTGGGTGTCGTCAAACTACTCTCACCACAAAGAGTATAGAAGCATTTTCGATGTCGGCGACCTCTGGTATTCCAGAACTGAAATGATAAGCACTGTGATAAAAACACCTTAGAGCTCAACTCCTCGGGACACTGCCACAACCCCTAAATGTCAGGAGGCACCAAGACAGAGTTCCCATCACAATGATATCGGTCCAATTCCAAGATACCCGCGTGACCCTAAAAAAATAATTTTGAGTGAAAAAGAGAAGAGTAAAGTCAAAACATCTACGTCAGGTGTCCTCACCAGAGCGACGAAGGGGATAAGGAGTAAAAATAATTCCTACTCTTCAATATAACTAGACTCAAAATAGTTTTTTTCTAGACTCAACAGCGGCAACGGTTCAATCAATTAAGGGGGATCCTAAGGTCGGTAAGGCTTTGATACCAACTTGTAGCGCCCAAGATGCGATTCTATCCCAATCACGTGATGAACTCATGATCAGGGCACAATCACATTTCGAGTGCATAGCAAGGTGGACGTCATTACAACATACCATGTACTGAATAGATGAGAATACAAGATATAGGCTTACACTCGCCACAAGATACAAAATGAATACAACAATTCATCAAAACATAGCAATCATCATACAGAAAGAGGAGGATCCAGCTACAGATGAAAACAAACGAAAAAGAAGAACGACATCCACCCTGCTAATCCCAGGCTCTCCTGAGCCGGAACCTATTCCTTGATCGAAGAAGAAGAAGCAGAAGAACTCCAAAACAAGCAAGCATCGCTCTCACATCGTGATCATCGCATTACCTATACATGCAACTATTGTTGTAATAATCTGTGAGTCACGAGGACTCAGCAATCCCATTACCATGGGTATCAAGACTAGCAAAGCTTAATGGGTATGGAAAGGATAAGTGGTGAGGTTGCAGCAAGCGGCTAAGCAAATGTATGGTGGCTAACTTACGAGTACAAGAGTAAGATGAGAAGCTACACAACGGTCGCAAACTAGTAATGATTAAGAAGTGATCCTGAACTACTTACGAGTCAAACATAACCCCACCGTGTTCTCTTCCCGAACCTCGTCGAAAAGAGACCGTCATGGTTATGCACGCGGTTGGTGTATTTTAGTTGAGTTTAGTTCAAGTCCTCTACAACCGGATATTAACAAATTCCCATCTGCCACATAACCGCGGGCACGGTCCTCGAAAGTTTAAACCCTGCAGGGGTATCCCAACTTAGCCCATGACAAGATCACGATCTGCGGAGACAATCCTCCATATCGGGACCATCCGACCAGACTCAGAATCCAGATGCACAAGACATTTCGACAATGGTAAAAATAATCCAGCAAGACCTCCTGGCATGCCGACACCCTGATACTAGCCACGCGTATCTCATCTCAGGCCACGTCCGGATGGTACATCCTACGAGTAAAACCAGATCCTCGAGTTTCCTCATGGTGGCCCCGCAGTCTACCCGTTTGGGACCAACACCAACAGCACTGCCCCCCTATATTAGGTTGAATAATGAACCTCGGGTAGCGCTAACTCCCTATGCGTAAAATTTATTATCATGTTTAGTTATTATGTTGAGCAAACGGTAAAACCAATGTTGGGCCTTGCTTGAAGAGTTTTATTCAAAGAGAACTGTCAAGAGAGGCCCATAAACCCTCACTGTGTTAGGGACGCAAAATCAAGGAACATAACACCGGTATGACGGAAACTAGATGACAAGAGTGGAACAAAACACCAGGCAAAAGGCCGAGCCTTCTACCCTTTACCAAGTATATAGATGCATTAATTAAATAAGAGATATTGTGATATCCCATGAGATCCATGTCCCAACATGGAACAACCTGCACTGCACCTGCAACTAGCAACGCTATAAGACGGGCTGAGCAAAGCGGTAACATAGCCAAACAACGCTTTGCTAGGATGGGTAAAAAGGTTAGAGGCTATCATGGCAATTTGGAAGGCTCGATAAACAAGTGGTAGGTAGCGCGACATAGCGATAGCATCGAGACAACTAGCATACCAAAGGTAGTAGTGAGATCCAAGGTGACGGTCATATTGCCTGAAATCCTGCTAGGAAGAAGAATGAGTCCATGAAGAAGACGAGCCAACGTAGTCGAACGGATCCTCACAATCACAACATGACCGGAACTATCAAGAAGAAGCACAACCGGAAAGAAGCAAACAACATAGTAAACAACCATCACATAAACATGGCATGATGCACAATCATGTATTATGCATGTCCATTTTAATGAGTCATGGCACGTCAATGTGCACAAACAATACTACAAGTTAAGTGGAGCTCAATATGCAACGAGTTGAATATTGACGGAATTTCACAACAATTATTTAGTTCTCTCCCGTTTAGGTACTCAACAATATTAAATGTTGTTAAACATGGCAAGAGGGTGAAGCATAAGTAAACTAACTATTTAGGCAAGCTTAAATGAGGCCGGAAATAACAAACAACAATTCCGAAAAACCCTCATACGCATATTTTGAATTTGGTACTGATCTGCCCTAAACACAATTTTAGAGTTTTTAAACATGTAAAGTAACATCACCATGTTAAAAGATGCATTTTTCTAGACCATTTACATAAAAGTTTATTTAATTCAGAGCTACAGTTAATTAGTTATGAAATAAATCATTTTAGCATGTTATTTGAGCAAATTAATGATTCAGATCGCGGTCGATTCCGATCTAAGCGCCGAACAACGGCGCCTCCGTGTTCAATACACGTACCGCCCGGGGACGTCTCCTCCTTCTTGACCCAGCAAGGGGAGAGGAGAAGTTGAGGGAGAACTCCGACAGCACGATGGCGTGGTGGTGATGGAGCTCGTGGTTCTCCCGTAGGGCTTCGCCAAGCGCTACGGAGGAGGGTGAGGTGTAGGAGAGGGGGAGGTGCTGCGCCAGGGGAAGGGTGCGGCAGCCCTCTCTCTCCCTCACTATATATAGGGGGAAGGGGTGGAGGAGGCGCCCTAGGGAAGGGGCGGCGGCCACAGGGGAAACCCTAGATGGGTTTGGGCGCCCCCACCCCTAGGAAACTTACCCCCCAAGCCGGGAGGGGTGG
>NC_053028.1:512932160-512966217 GCF_003073215.2 Triticum urartu | reverse complement strand
AATTTTATTTTTTAATTCCTTCTCTTTTTTTTTCTTTAAACATTCTGGGGCCGGGCCCACTGGTCATAGGCACAGGGGCCTTAACGGGCAGGCGGGTGTGGGCGAAGCCGCAACCCTGCCCGGTAACGAGGCAAGGCCGGAATGGGGCCGGAGCGGGCGCGTGGGCTCCGGCGCCCGACGCGGCCAGTGGGAGAGGAAGGGGGCCGGTGCGACTGGTGGTCAGAGGGTGCGGGCCAACGAGGCTACATCGCCGGTGAGGCGAGGCCGCGCACGCGCGAGCGAGCGGCGTGCAGAGCAGAGGCATGGGATGCTGAGAGCTGCAGTAGGGGCCGTCGGGGCCGCAGGCGAGCGCGGGGTCGCGTAGGTGCGGGACAGCGGGCACGGCGACGATGTTCTTGGGCGCGGGCGAAGTGGTAGCCGGGCGCGTGCAAAGGGGGCGGAGGCCGAGCGGAACGGACCCGAGCCATGACCAGCGAGGGGGGGCGCGGCCGCGGCGAGGCCGGCCGCGAGGTGCGGTGACCAGGGGGTCGGGCGTGGCGGACACGGGACAGAGGGATGGTGCGCTCGGCACCGGAGCTCACTGCGGGATGGTGGGGTCTAGGCAACGGGGCTTGGGGAGGAGGACGGAGACGACGGTTCGACGGGGAGGCAGGCCGGGGAAGGAGTCCGGGCGGCGATGGACGAGGGCGAGGCGATGCGGCGTCGCGGCGATGGGGTCGGGAGCGGCTGTTACCCCCCGATCCAGATCCGTTTGTGGGGGGGGGGAGGAGCGATGAGCGAGAGGGGTTGCGGGGAGGCGCTCGTCGGGGACGAGGACGGCGGCCGGCGAGGCGGCTCCAGGCGAGGGCCACGTGGCCATCCCCGATCCGATCTGGATCGGGGGAAGAGGGAGACGTGGGGAGTGGGGGGGGGGGAAGGGGGGGGTGGGGGGGGGGGGGGGGGGGGGGGGGGGGGGGGGGGGGTTAGGTAGTGGGGTGGCTCGGTTCGAGTGGGCCGGCCAGTTGGGCCAAGGCCCAGGTGGGCCAAGGGGGACTTGTATCCTTTTTTTTGTTTTGTTTTCTCTTTTGTATTTTCTTTTTCTTTTATTTCTTTTCCTTTCTATTTTAATTAAATTTAAAATATTTATGCATTTTATAAAACTGTATCTTCTACACCATAATTATCTATGTAATATTTAGTACAAACCGAACATTTTTATTTTAATGTTTGAAAACTTTTATTGTTCTCCTGTAATTAAATTTTGAACTTGTTTCGTTTTTGAATTATCTAGGGTTTATCAACAGTAACCGAGGTGACGTGGCATCATTAGCGGGGGATCACTGTAGCTTAATTATCCAGGCGTCACAATTCTCCTCCACTACAAGAAATCTCGTCCCGAGATTTAGGAGGGGAGTAAGGGGCAGAGATTGGTTATGAAATTCTAACGGATCTTCTCGGTGTTGGTTGCTCTTCTCGAAGAGGTCAATCCAATATATTGATGCCTTCATACTTCTGCTTCAGGTCAAAATGATGAAGTCGTCATCCTGTCTTCGGGATCTTCATCGTACTTACGAAAAGGTAAGGGGTAGCTCGGCTACGACAGAATGCTTAAGGGGTAATCGTCTGGGGTTTTCCCGTGAATGAACAGATGAGTATCTCTCGAGTTTAACAAATCGAGAGTAAGGTAAGAAGGTACAATAAGGAGTTTGAAGAGGATAGACAATCGTCGTTCCCTGAAATAGAGTGTGAAAGGGGTTCAAAGCAACGGAAACAAGTATTGTGTTTAATACCAGGATTGAGGATCACACGAAAGGTGGCTCGTGAATTATATATGAGGCCAGGTGCGAGGAACAACCTTAAAAAAACAGGGGGTGTATAGGAGAGTCAGGTTTCGATCCTGTGGAACTGTGGGTTATGGGCCCACCATGTGGTTAAAGTAGGAAGGGCGTCGACATCTGGCACGGCCATGATAGCAAGACATGTCAGAGAGTAGCCTATCAGTTATGTCGGCAACAAAGTCGGTACCAAGGGCGAGGGACGAAGAGAACCATTTTCCTGCTCGTTGAAATGAGGCAGACCAATAGGCAAAGTTCTCGTCCATCGGTGGTTACCGGGATGTCACCATCAATAGTAACAGGGTGTTACTGACTGCATTGTACAACGAGGTGTTTACATAAGCAGGAGAATGTTACTGATTAGATCATATAGATCACAAGAAACGTTAAACCAACCAATGGAAAGGAAAATATGATTATCAGATTAAACAGAAAAATGGAAAGGAAAATGTGTTTAAACACATATTTCAAGGGTATATCCTTCCCAAGGACAAGCAGAGTATGATATCCATGACATGATATAATGTAGAAAACTCTTTAGGTAAGGGGAGAGAGATTTCATGGCATTACCCATACAACGGTGTTTGGAGAATTGAGCAGGAAACATTTAGCATTGGGCTTTAAATGTTCTTGTTGAAAATCAGAGTACCATAGACATGCTTCGAGATAGCATTGACATAGTCTTCAAGCAAAGGTCATACTTTGGATACACCAAGGATTCATCAGGAACAACTTATAGTATAAGTCTTGCAATTTCCTCATGGAAGAATGGATAACCTTGCTAATAAGAAAACTATAACAGTAGGTCCTCCGGCCAGGTGTGCTGGCATGACATCACCTTACCAGGTCATATGAGGATCAATGTTATAACTCTTGAAAGTATGTTCCAACCATCATATCTGACTGAGATTCAGATCTGATCGGTGTTAGGAAACCTCAGACTCAAGATGCCTGAGAAGAAAAGGTGCAAGACAAATTGACGAGACGACATTGTAAGATTCTTAGGAATTGAACTGTGGAAGCAAGTTCCGAATCATGAGTTCATTATTAAATCAAGAATAGAATGAGGAGGTGGCTGATGGAATCATCGACAATTCATCGAGATTAACAAAAGATGGATTTCCACAATTAAGTGAACAAGGAGATAACATTTGTCAGATCAAATGATATAAGGAAGTATGCTCACGGAAAACATACACAATTAAACATTGGTTGAAGGGTGCGCCCAAAATATGGGTTGGGTTGCACAACCAATGTCAGAATGGTGATTCAATAATCAATAGTCTAAGAACGAACGGCCGACCATTAACTTCAAAGCCATAGGGTTGCTAGAAGTGCAGAATCCAAACAACACCGTTCACTTGTTGGTACCCCGGTTGGAATCAACACGAGGACCAAGAAAGAATGGTGATGGTGAGAAGTATCACGATACCAAGAATTCTTAAGAGGTGGTGAAATTCTCACAACATTCTTGACATAAAAGATGGTAATACTCCAAGGTAAAGGAGAACAAATGCTGGATAGCAAGGATCTCAAGGTATAACACAAAACACAAACAAGTTTGTGTTGAACGGAAGGCAATCGAGTGGTCGATGATAACACAAATCATCGAGGGCAAGGATGGTATTTCTCATCAGGAATTCAATTGATATCCTTGAGGAGCTCGAAATGTTGATGATGATCATGACAATTTCTGTCGAGAGGTTTCATGGAGATGTAATCAGTCGGCGATGACATCAAGTCAAACGAATGATGAAGCGAAAGGTTATTGGAACCATGGGTGCGACACAAACTTGAAATCAAGTTTGTTGTTTGAGGTGAAACGATAAGACAAGGAAGATCGACGTAAGCTTAGCCCATCGTCGAAATTGTGCTCCGGAAAGAAGGACCAGGTAGCACAATTAAAATTTGGCACGATAATGATATAGCCGAGTAGGCTCAGAATGACGTGATCGAGTTCAGACTCGTAAGTAATGAAGGTTACCAAGAGTTGTTGAATCATAGTGCGGACTCAATTCAGTTGTCGGTGTCCTTGAGGGGTTCTAACAACTGAGAACCCGTTGGAAAAATGGAATCGGCAAGAATATTAGTTGATGAAGAACTCCTAAGAAGTTATGTATCCCGTGGTATCCTCGAGATACCAGGGGGTAATACTCGAAGACAGATCAAAGTAGAGGTTGGACTGGGGTATTGCTCTGCACAAGACAAGTGTTTAAACTTGCACGAGAAACGGTACCTAAAAGAGAACATGGTCGAAACCACGATTGCAAAAGGCCAGATCCCAGATATAATATGAACTTATACCAGGGGAGTAATTAATTTAAGAGAAGCTTTAACGATAAGATCTACATCGTGCCCATGGGCATGAACACAAAGTTCAAGGTCGACTCCCACTTCTTCAATGCATAACCTTACATTTACCTCCCCTTTTCGAAGTTGTAGTGTTGAAAAGTTATCTGACGAAGCGTCAGCAGGGTATAACCCGCATAAATTTCGAGGTCACACAAATTAAGGAAGGCATAGGTTCAACCCGTCAGGGTATCGTGGAAACATATATCACAAGCTTTAATAGTAAATATTACAAGCTCGAAAGCAGAGCATGGTTGGCAAAAGGAGAGGATACAAATTACCAAAGGCATTATGTATCGGAGAAAGAACTCACAAGGTGATTAATTATGAAGGACATTGTCGGATAATAATCCAACAGTGGATATGGTGATCCACAATGGAGCTGATGTGAGTATCGATACCCAATTAGAGGAAGAAAGAATGCAAATGCATCGTTTTACAGAACATCTGAATAATTCAACGTTTAAATAACAAAGGAATTATGATTTTCAAATCAAGGGATCAGGAGCAAACGCTCTGATCAAGGACGGACAAGTTGAATAGACTTAGGGGTACAATCAATGGCAATCTGATTGGCCGAGGACCAGCTCACGTTTTAAATGACATCTGAGCTGGAAGGATGAATTCTATGATCTGAGTGAGGATTGCGAGCATTCGCAACATATTGAGTCAATGGACTCAAAATGATATTGACAAAGGTTGCCAATAAGATTACTATACTTATGGGATTAACCATAATGCAAGCAAGCAAGAATTTCAGGAGCAATAGGTTGCTCAGGATTTTCGGAAGACCGAATGGTATTTCGAAGAATTTTGTGAACTGCATGAATATCTGGGGATGAGCGGATACTCGATAAATGCGAGTAATTATCCGTAGTGGTATGCATGTGGCAAAGAACTGCAAGGCAGTAGGCACAAAGTATTCTCGGGGTATCTTATAATAACAAGATCGACTGGGAATAAAAGTAAGCACAACAGGTCTAAATACTTACCCATAGGGATATTTCAGTGGTAGGGAATTGCAAAAGCAATGGCATAAGGTTTTGGGAGAACATCGGAGAGTATTGTCAGAACCTTCTGTTGAAGCAGTCGATCATCTATAATGAAGGGGCTCTTCAGCAGGAAGTGGTAACGAGAACCTAGAGTTAGATTTTGCAAAATTCATTTAACCCGAATAGAAGAGAGTTCAGAGTCCCAGAGTACGGATCGAGGAGTAAAAGATCCTAATACCACCCAGATGGCGACGTGGGCCCATGGGCCGCACAGCCATGTTAGAACAACAGTTTTCATCGACTAGACTCAACTTCGGCCAAGGAGTTGGAAAGGGGATTCCTACAGGCAGTCGGCTCTGATACCAACTTGTGACGCCCCCGGTTTGACCGTACACTAATCATACACGCAAACGTGTACGATCAAGATCAGGGACTCACGGGAAGATATCACAACACAACTCTACAAATAAAATAAGTCATACAAGCATCATATTACAAGCCAGGGGCCTCGAGGGCTCGAATACAAGAGCTCGATCATAGACGAGTCAGCGGAAGCAACAATATCTGAGTACAGACATAAGTTAAACAAGTTTGCCTTAAGAAGGCTAGCACAAACTGGGATACAGATCGAAAGAGGCGCAGGCCTCCTGCCTGGGATCCTCCTAACTACTCCTGGTCGTCGTCAGCGGGCATCACGTAGTAGTAGGCACCTCCGGTGTAGTAGGAGTCGTCGTCAGACGGTGGCGTCTGGCTCCTGGGCTCCAACATCTGGTTGCGACAACCAGGTAGAAGGGATAGGGGGAAAAGAGGGAGAAAGCAACCGTGAGTACTCATCCAAAGTACTCGCAAGCAAGGAGCTACACTACATATGTATGCATTGGTATCAACTGGAATAAGGATATTATATGTGGACTGAACTGCAGAAAGCCGGAATAAGGGGGATAGCTAGTCCTTTCGAAGACTACGCTTCTGGCAGCCTCCGTCTTGCAGCATGTAGAAGAGAGTAGACTGAAGTCCTCCAAGTAGCATCGCATAGCATAATCCTAACCGATGATCCTCCCCTCGTCGCCCTGTGAGAGAGCGATCACCGGTTGTATCTGGCACTTGGAAGGGTGTGTTTTATTAAGTATCCGGTTCTAGTTGTCATAAGGTCAAGGTACAACTCCAAGTCGTCCTGTTACCGAAGATCACGGCTATTCGAATAGATTAACTTCCCTGCAGGGGTGCACCACATAACCCAACACGCTCGATCCCATTTGGCCGGACACACTTTTTGGGTCATGCCCGGCCGCGGAAGATCAACACGTCGCAGCCCCACCTAGGCACAACAGAGAGGTCAGCACGCCGGTCTAAACCTAAGCGCACAGGGGTCTGGGCCCATCGCCCTTAGCACACCTGCACGTTGCGAACGCGGCCGGAAGCAGAACTAGCCCCCTTAATACAAGAGCAGGCTTACGTTCCAATCCGGCGCGCGCCACTCAGTCGCTGACGTCACGAAGGCTTCGGCTGATACCACGACGCCGGGATACCCATAACTACTCCCGCGTAGATGGTTAGTGCGTATAGACCAAATGGCCAGACTCAGATCAAATACCCAGATCTCGTTAAGCGTGTTAAGTATCCGCGAACGCCGACCAGGGCCAGGCCCACCTCTCTCCTAGGTGGTCTCAACCTGCCCTGTCGCTCCGCCTCAAAGAAACAGTCAGGGGCTGTCAGGAACCCAGGCCCACCTCTACCGGGATGGAGCCACCTGCCCCTTCAGCCCCCATCTCCGAACAGTATCACTGGGTAATGTAACAGTGTAAGCATATAGTAAATGCCCGTGATCACCTCCCGAAGTGATCACGGCCCAGTAGTATAGCAAGGCAGACGGACAGAGTGTAGGGCCACTGATGGACCACTAGCATCCTATACTAAGCAGTAGGATAGCAGGTAATGGTAACAATAGTAGTAGCAAGGACAGGCTATGCATCAGGATAGGAATAACGGAAAGCAGTAACATGCTACCCTACTCTAATGCAAGCAGTATAGAGAAGAGTAGGCGATATCTGGTGATCAAAGGGGGGGCTTGCCTGGTTGCTCTGGCAAGAGAGAGTGGTCGTCAACACCGTAGTCGATCGGGGTACCAGTAGCAGCGTCAGTCTCGTAGTCTACCGGAAAGAAGTAACGGAGGGGGAACAAAATAAATAACAGAGCAATCAAATGTAACACAAAGCAAGAGCGGCAATACGTTGCTAGGGGTGACCTAACGCAGGGATAGGTGATATCGGCGAAGGGGGGAAACATCCGGGAAAGTATCCCCGGGGTTCCGCGTTTTCGGACAGATGAACCGGAGGTGAAATGTTGCAGGTTCACTATGCTAGGGACGCGTGGCGGACGAACGGGCTGCGTATCCGAATTCGTCTCGTCGTTCTGAGCAACTTTCATGTACAAAGTTTTTCCATCTGAGTTACGGTTTATTTTATATGATTTTTAAAAGGTTTAAATCAATTTTAGAATTTATTTATTTAATTTAGTTCAACATTATCCAAAACAGTGTTTGATGATGTCAGCATGACGTAAGGGTGACGTCAGCGGTCAACGGTCCGCTGACCAGAGTCAAACCTGACCGGTGGGTCCGGTGGGACCCACTTGTCATAGTCTGAGACTAGCTAATCAGGTTTTAATTAATTTATTTAATTTATTAGGTTAATTACTGATTAGATTAATCTAAATATGATTAATTAACATAATTAAATCCTTATAATTAATTAATTAATTAATTATTTATTTATTTATTTATTTTATTTTTTTAATTCCTTCTTTTTTTTCTTTAAACATTCTGGGGCCGGGCCCACTGGTCATACGGCACAGGGGCCTTAACGGGCAGGCGGGTGCGGGCGAAGCCGCAGCCCTGCCCGGTAACGAGGCAAGGCCGGAATGGGGCCGGAGCGGGCCGTGGGCTCCGGCGCCCGACGCGGCCAGTGGGAGAGGAAGGGGGCCGGTGCGACTGGTGGTCAGAGGGTGCGGGCCGGCGAGGCTGCATCGCCGGTGAGGCGAGGCCGCGCACGCGCGGGCGAGCGGCGTGCAGAGCAGAGGCATGGGATGCAGAGAGCTGCAGTAGGGGCAGTCGGGGCCGCAGGCGAGCGCGGGGTCGCGTAGGTGCGGGACAGCGGGCACGGCGACGATGTTCTTGGGCGCGGGCGAAGTGGTAGCCGGGCGCGTGCAAAGGGGGCGAGGCCGAGCGGGACGGACCCGAGCCATGACCAGCGAGGGGGGGGGGCGCGGCTGCGGCGAGGCCGGCCGCGAGGTGCGGTGACCAGGGGGTCGGGCGTGGCAGACACGGGACAGAGGGATGGTGCGCTCGGCACAGGAGCTCACCGCGGGATGGTGGGGTCTAGGCAACGGGGCTTGGGGAGGAGGACGGAGTCGACGGCGGCGAGAGGACTTTGTATTTTCGTTATGAGTAGGTGTTTATTTCGGTTTGGGTATTGGAGCCAGTGTTGGTTTTCAGAGAGAGCTAGGATCGTAAGGCATCGGCGGGGTAGCCTCGGGAGGTAGTGAGCTGGAGTGCTGCGATGTGCGATGACGGGCGTTACGCGGCTGATGGGTCCAGTGTTGTAGCAGCCGGGTTACGAGTAGGAGGCCAGTTCTCTCGTATTTCATGCCCACATGATTGGACGGTTGTGTGAATGGTGGGTTGTGGAGTGGGAGTGATCGCAGATTGTGTAGCACTGATTGACGTGAGGGAGTTCGGGGTCGGAGCGCTCAAATCGGCGGACGAGGCAACTGAGCAGGCCTGGTACGTGGTGTGGGCTTCGAGGCGGCTAGTTTTGTTCCAGGCGAGGGCACGGTGGAGGTCCATCACTCTGTGAGCTTCGATTCTGAGATCGGATTGGCTATAGAGGGTTCATGACGGCTGGTGGGGGGGGGTGGTTATGTCAGGGGTGGTAATGATTAGGGTCGAGTGGCTAGGTCACGGTGGCTGGCAGCGTGTGAGGGTGTAATTTTGTTATGTTGTTGGGGGGCGTGTTTGGCTTGGGTTGGGGGGAGAGAGAGGGTGGGATTGTTGGTAGGTAGGTTCGGATGTTTGAGTGGCATCTGGGTCCGTGGAGTATGGGCCGGCAGTTGGTGTCAGAGTCCGAGGCCACAGGAGTGGGCCCAGGGGGACTTGTATCCTTTTTTTGTTTTGTTTTCTCTTTTGTATTTTCTTTTTCTTTTATTTCTTTTCCTTTCTGTTTTAATTCAATTTAAAATATTTATGCATTTTATAAAACTGTATCTTCAACACCATAATTATCTATGTAATATTTAGTACAAACCGAACATTTTTATTTTAATGTTTGAAAACTTTTATTGTTCTCCTGTAATTAAATTTTGAACTTGTTTCGGTTTTGAATTATCTAGGGTTTATCAACAGTAACCGAGGTGAAGTGGCATCATTAGCGGGGGATCACTGTAGCTTAATTATCCGGGCGTCACAACGGGAGCGGCCAGGCCGGCCGGCGCGCGTGCGGGCGTCGGTGAGCGAGGCCATGGCCGAAGTGGCCGGAGCAGGAGAGAAGGAGGAGATGCCGGGGCCTCACCACGGGGCCGTGGGGGTCTAGGCAGCGGTGCGGGGAGGTTGACGGGGACGGCCGGCGATAGGGGAGGAGGCGACGACGTAGAGGACGCTAGGGAGGCAGTCTGGGAGGCGACGACGTTGAGCAGGCTCCAGGGATGGCGAGCGGCGGGCGGTGTCGAGGCGCCGGTGACTTCGGGGCGGCCCCAGGCGGGCGTCGCATGAGGAGAGGAGAGGCGAGAAGTCCGAGGGGGCGGCGCCGGCGCCGGCTCGCGGCGGCCTTAGCGGAGCCTGCGGCTTGTGTCGGGCGTAGGCGTACGGGAGGGGATCGAACAGGGCGCCCTCCCATGTCCGTTCGGCCAGGGCGTGCGTGTGTTGTGGGTGACGGCGCGGGTGAGGGGAGAAGGGGAGTGGGGGGGCGACTGGGTTCGTTCCCCCGATCCAGATCTGGATCGGGGAGGGGGGAGAGAACGACGTGGGGGGTGAGTGTGAGCGAGTGGGACGGGGGATTAGGGTTTCGGGGGGGTGTTATGGAGGGAGTGGGTGGGCCGGCCTAGTCGGCCTGATTGGCCCAGAGGCCAGCTGGGCCATGGCCAGTTAGGCGGGGGGGGGGGTTGTTTTATTTTATTTTTGTTTTGTCTTCATTTATTCTTTTAACTTTGGTTTTTAAATGTTTTAATATCAAAACAGTTTTATCAAGCTATAAAACCCATACCTAAATTAGTAAGGTAGCATAACTCACTGTAATAAAATGTTCACACATTATCTTAACTAGCTTACAATTACCTATATACATCAAAGCAATTATTAAGTATTTTCAAATATTGTTTTAATTATTTTAGTGCACATAAATATTTTATAAAAGTTTGGTTTCATCACCTACCACTACATATGGATTAATCGACACACTCCGAGAATTTTAGTTTTAATGTTTGAAAACTTTATCATTTGGGTTTGATTTCGAATTTGAATTCGATCGGGTTTGAATTAACGCAAGATTAACAACAGTGACCTCGGTGACGCGGCATCATTAGTAGAGGTTACTGTAGCATGATTACCCGGGCGTCACAATTCTCCTCCACTACAAGAAATCTCGTCCCGAGATTAAAGAGGTAGTGAAAGGGGGGAAAGGTTTGGTTACGAATCTAGCGGGTCTTCTCATCCTGGCTTGCTCTTCTCCGAGAGGCCGGTCCAATACATTGATGTCTTCATTTCTCTGCTTCAGGTCACCATGACGAAGTCGGCGTCCTTTCTTCAGGAACTCCATCGTACTTATGAAAGAATAAAGGGTGGGCATTCTGAGAGAACAGACCTCTGCAAGGTCGACTATCTGGTCGATAACATCGAGGAAGGTGGTGGAACCGCGGAAGTAACTCTCGAATTGAAACTTACGAAAATATCGAGAACATAGTAAGGAGGTATCATGTGAAGTTTCAAGCAGCCAGACAAACGTTCGATGCCTGAAACAGGGCATGAACGGGGTTCAAAGCAACGGGAATAAGTATCGTGTCTGATACAAGAATTGATGAGCTCTCCAAAGGTGGCTCGTGATCTTTCATATGAAGTCAAGCGTGAGGAATGACTTTAGAAACAGGGGTGTACGGAAGAGTCAGGTTTCGATCCTATGGAACTGTGGGTTATGGGCCCACCATGTGGGATAAAAGTTGGAGTGGTGACATCTTGCATGGTCACGATAGAAGGCATGTCAGAGACTAGCCTGTTAGTTATGTCGGCAACAACATCGATACCAAGGGCGAGGGACGAAGAGAACCATTTTCCTGCTCGTTGAACGAGGCGGACCAATAGGCAAAGTTCTCGTCCATCGGTGGTTACCGGGATGCTATCAATAATGGTAACAGGGCCTTACTGACAGAGTTGTACAACGAGGTGCTCACTAAGCAAGGAATTGTCACTGCTCGGTTAAGTCAGATTACAAGAAAGCTTAAACAAGACAATGGAAAGGAAAATGCGATTATCAGGTTTAACCCGAACAATGGAAATGAAAATGTGTATACACACATATTTCGGGGGTATATCTTTCCCAAGGAAAAGCGGAGCATGATATCCATGACAGGATAGAAAGTAGAAAACCATTAAGGTAAGGGGAAGGGATTTCATGATATTACCCATACAACGGTGTTTGGATAATTGAGCAAGAAAACATTTACCATTGGGCTTCAAATGTTCTTGTCGAAAATTAGAGTACCACAGACATGCTTCGAGATAGCACCGCATGGTCTTCAAGCAAAGGTCGGACTTGGATACACAAAGGATTCATCAGGAACAACTTATAGAATAAGTCTTTCAATTTCCTCATGGAAGAATGGATAACCTTGCTACAAAGAAAACTATAACAATAGGTCCTCCGGCCAGGTGTGCTAGGCATGACATCACCTTACCGGTTCATATAAAGACCAACGTTATAACTCTTGGAAATATGTTCCAACCATCATATCTGACCGAGATTCAGATTTGATTGGTGTCAGGATACCTCAGACTCAGGATGCCTGAGAAGAAAAGGTGCAACATAATTTGACGAGATGACATTGTGAGATTCTTAGAAATGATCTATGGAAGTGAGCTCTGAAACAAGAGTTCATCAGTAAACCAAGGAGAGGATGAGGAGGTGGCTGATAGGCTCAGCAACAAATCATCGAGATTTCCAAAGGATGGATTTCCACAATTATGTGAACAAGGAAATATCATTTGTCGGATCAAATGATATAATGATGTATGCTCGAGGGAAACATACACAACTGAACAATGATAGAAGGGTGCACCCAGGAATCTGGACTAGGTAGCACGTTCAATGTTCGAATGATGATTCAATAAGCAATAGACTTAGAATGAAACTGTAGACCAATAACTTCAAAGCAATAGGGTTGCTAGAAGTTTAGAATTTACACATCACAGACCATTTGTCAGTATTCCGGTTAGAAACAACACGGAGACCAAGAAATGAACGAAAAAGGCGAGAGATATTACTATATCAAGAATTCTCAAGAGGTAGTAAAATTACCATGACATTCTTGACATAAAAGGTGGTAATATTCCAAGGTAAAGAAGAACAAATGCTAGATAGCAAGGATCTCAAGGTATAACACAAAACATGAACAATTTGGTGTTGAATGGAAGGCAATAAAATGATCGATGATAAAACAAATCATCGAGGGCAAGGATGGTATTTCTCATCATGAATTCAATTGATATCCAGGAAGGAGTCAAGATGTTGATGACGATCACGACAAAGATATAGCCAAACATGCTAGGAATGGCGTGACCGGGTACAAACTCGTACTTAAAGAAGATTGCTGAAGAGTTGTTGAACCGTAGTGCGAACTCGGTTCAGTTATCGGTGTCTTTGAGTGTTTAATGACTCAGAGCCCGTGAAAAATTGGAATCAGTGGGAATGTAGCACTTGATGAAGAACTCATAAGAAGCTATGCAGTTCCATGATAATCTCGAGATACCAGGGGATAATACTCGATGACAGATCGAAGTAAAGGTTGGACTGGGGTATTGATCCGTAGAAGACAAATATTTAAACTTGCCCGAGGAATGGAATCAAAGAAGAACAATATGGTCGAAACCATAGCTGCAAGGGATCCAATTTAATGACACCGGAAGTATTACCCAAATGATTAAATATTTTGCAAGAAGCTTCCATGATAAGTTCCACATCGGGTCCATGGGCATGAACACAACGTTCAAGGTCGACTCCCACTTCTTTAATGCATAACCTTTCATTCACTTCTCTACTAAAAATGATTTAGTCCGAAGATCTACCTGGTGAATTACCAGAGGAGTATGAACCTTGGAAAACTTTCGGGTTCACACATATTAAGGAAGGAATAGGTTCATCCTATCGGGGCTTCTTAGAAACATATACCACAAACTTTAGGGGTAAACAACTCAAGCTCGGAAGCAGAGCATGTTTGACCAAAGGAAAGGATACAAATTGCCAAAGGCATTATGTATCAGGGAGGATTCACAAAACAGTAAAATATGAAGGACACTGTCAAATAAAAGGATCTGACGGTCCATATCAGAGCTGATGTGAGCATCAGCTCACAACCAGAGGAAGAATCAATGCAAATACATTGGTTTATAGAAACAACTGAGTAGCTTAGAGCTCAATTGCAAAGGAATTAAGATTTACAAAGCGAAGGATCAGAAGCAGACGCTCTGATCAAGGATGGATAAGTTCAATATACTTAGGGGCACAATCGACGACAATTTGATTGGCGAGAACCAGCTCACCTTTAAAATGACGTCTGAGCCAAAAGGATGAATCCTAGGATCTGACTGAGGATTGCGAGCATTCGCAACATATTGAATCAACAGACTCGAAAGGATAATGACAAGGGATGCCAATAAGATTAGGAGACTTATGGGATTAACCATAATGCAAGATAGAAAGAATTTCAAGAGCAGTAGGTTGCTCAGGATTTTCGGAAGATCAAATGGTATTTCGAAGACTGTTGTGAAATGCATGAATCAACTAGGAATGGACGGATACTCGACAAGTGCGAGGATTTATCCATAGGGGTATTCACGTGACAAAAACTGCAAGTCGGTAGGCACCAAGTTTTCTCGGAACAATAGAGAGTATTTCAGGGTATCTGGTAATAAGATCGTCGGGGGATGGTTGTAAGAATTGACAAATGTACGTGGTCATCCATAGGGGTCTATCGAGGGAAGGGGATTGCAAAAGCGACGCCATAAAGTCTCATGAGAACATCCGAGAGTATCTTTGGATCCTTCTGGTGCAGCAGAAGATCATCTTTAATAAGGTGCTCTCCGAGAGAAAGTATTATCGAGAACCTAGAGTCAGAGTTAGTAAAATCGTTTAACCCGAATAGAAGAGATGTCAGAGTCCCAGAGTATAGGTCGAGGAATAAAAGATCCTACTACCACCCAATGGCGACGTGGGCCTGTAAGGCACACAGCCATGTTAGTAAAAATTTTGTAATGTCTAGACTCGACTTCGGCCAAGGAGTGTGGAAGCGGGATTCCTACAGGCAGTCGGCTCTGATACCAACTTGTGACGCCCCCAATTTAATCGTACACTAATCATACATGCAAACGTGTACGATCAAGACCAGGGACTCACGGGAACATACCACAATACAACTGTACAAATAAAATAAGTCATACAAGCATCATAATACAAGCCAGGGGCCTCGAGGGCTCGAATACAAGAGCTCGATCATAGACGAGTCAGCGGAAGCAACAATATCTGAGTACAGACATAAGTTAAACAAGTTTGCCTTAAGAAGGCTAGCACAAACTGGGATACAGATCGAAAGAGGCGCAGGCCTCCTGCCTGGGATCCTCCTAACTACTCCTGGTCGTCGTCAGCGGGCATCACGTAGTAGTAGGCACCTCCGGTGTAGTAGGAGTCGTCGTCGAAAGGTGACGGTGGCGTCTGGATCCTGGGCTCCAACATCTGGTTGCGACAACCAGGTAGAAGGGATAGGAAAAAAAGAGGGAGAAAGCAACCGTGAGTACTCATCCAAAGTACTCGCAAGCAAGGAGCTTACACATATGATGCGCATTGGTATCAAATGGAATAAGGGTATCATATGGTGGACCTGAACTGCAGGAAAGCCGGAATAAGGGGGGATAGCTAGTCCTTCGAAGACTACGCTTCTGGCAGCCTCCGTTTGCAGCATAGAAGAGAGTAGACTGAGTCCTCCAAGTAGCATCGCATAGCATAACCCTAACCGATGATCCTCCCCTCGTCGCCCTGTGAGAGAGCGATCACCGGTGTATCCTGGACTTGGAAGGGTGTGTTTTATTAAGTATCCCGGTTCTAGTTGTCATAAGGTCAAGGTACAACTCCAAGTCGTCCTGTTACCGAAGATCACGGCTATTCGAATAGATTAACTTCCCTGCAGGGGTGCACCACATACCCCAACACGCTCGATCCCATTTGGCCGGACACACTTTCCTGGGTCATGCCCGGCCTCGGAAGATCAACACGTCGCAGCCCCACCTAGACCAACGAGAGGTCAGCACGCCGGTCTAAACCTAAGCGCCTAGGGGTCTGGGCCCCATCGCCCTAAGCACACCTGCACGTTGCGTGGGCGGCCGAAAGCAGACCTAGCCTAGTAGGCGTTCCAGTCCAATCCAGCGCGCGCCGCTCCGTTGCTGACGTCACGAAGGCTTCGGCTGATACCACGACGTCGAGTGCCCATAACTGTCCCCGCGTAGATGGTTAGTGCGTATAAGCCAGTGGCCAGACTCAGATCAAATACCAAGATCTCGTTAAACGTGTTAAGTATCTGCGAACGCCGACCAGGGCCAGGCCCACCTCTCTCCTAGGTGGTCTCAACCTGCCCTGTCGCTCCGCCTCAAAGTAACAGTCGGGGGCCGTCGGGAACCCAGGCCCACCTCTACCGGGATGGAGCCAACCTGCCCCTTCAGCCCCCATCTCCGAACAGTATCACAGGTAAGGTAACTTTGTAAAGTACATTGTATATGCCTGTGATCACCTCCCGAAGTGATCACCGCCCAGTAGTATAGCATGGCAGACGGACAAGAGTGTAGGGCCACTGATGGAACACTAGCATCCTATACTAAGCTGTAGGATAGCAGGTAATGGTAACAACAGTAGTAGCAAGGACAGGCTATGCATCAGAATAGGATTAACGGAAAGCAGTAACATGCTACACTACCCTAATGCAAGCAGTATAGAGAAGAGTAGGCGATATCTGGTGATCAAAGGGGGGGCTTGCCTGATTGCTCTGGCAAGAGAGAGGGGGTCGTCAACACCGTAGTCGATTGGGGGTACCGGCAGTGATCTCGGGGTCTACCAGAAAGAAGTAACGGAGGGGGAACACAATAAAAACAGAGCAATCAAAGCATCACAAAGCATAACATGGCAATACGTGGTGCTAGGTGTTCCCTAACGTGGCAGTAAGTGGTACCGGCGAAAGGGGGAAAACATCCGAGAAAATATCTCCGGTGTTTCGCGTTTTCGGGCAAAGGGGCCGGAAGGGGAAAGTTGTGAGTTTGATATGTTAGGAGTGTCTGGCGGACGAACGGGCCGCGTATCCGGGTTCGTCCCGTCGTTCTGAGCAACTTTCATGTACAAAGTTTTTCCATCCGAGCTACGGTTTATTTTATATTAATTTTAAAAGATTTAGATTAATTTTAGCATTTATTTAATTAACTTAGTACAACATTATCCAAACAGTGCACGTCAGCAGTCAACAGAGGTGTTGACTGGGTCGCTGACCTGTGGGCCCCACTGGTCATTGACAGGCTAACTAACTAATATCTACATTAATTAGTTAATTAGATTAACTAACAGAGGTTAATTAGGTTGATTATTTGTCCTAATTAGTTATTTAATTAAGTAATCAATTAATTAGATTAATTATTATTATTTTAAATTCTTTTTTTATATCCCTTTTTTTAATGTTCCAGGGCGGTGGGGCCCGTGTGTAAGTGGCCCAAGGGGGTTTTGCGAGCGCTGGGCGAAACAGGCAGCGGGCGCCTGGGCGTGGCGAACCCGACAGAGCGCTGCGGGGCGCCGGGGGCCACGGCGCTGTCCAGGCGGCCACCGCGGCGAGAGGCGCGTAGGGACGCGGGGCGGCGGTGGTCGGCGGCAGCTGCATCGGGGTGAAGCGGCAGGGTGGAGCCGACGGTGAGAGGGGGCCAGCAGCGGGCGCGTCCGAACGAGGTGGGGCGGACGCGGGCGCAGGCAGGGGGCGCGGGCGCGGCCAGGACGGCTGGCGCGCGTGCGGTTGTCGGTGAGCGAGGCCATGGCCGAAGTGGCCGGAGCAGGAGAGAAGGAGGAGATGCCGGGGCCTCACTACGGGGCCGTGGGGGTCTAGGCAGCGGTGCTTGGGGAGGTTGACGGGGACGGCCGGCAAAGGGGAGGAGGCGACGACGTAGAGGACGCTAGGGAGGCAGTCTGGGCAGCGACGACGTTGAGCAGGCTCCAGGGACGGCGAGCGGCGGGCGGTGTCGAGGGCACCGGTGACTTCGGGGCGGCCCCAGGCGGGCGTCGCATGAGGGAGAGGAGAGGCGAGAAGTCCGAGGCGGCGCCGGCGCGCTCGCGGCGGCCTTAGCGGAGCCGCGGCTTGTGTCGGGCGTAGGCGTACGGGAGGGGATCGAACAGGGCGCCCTCCCCTGTCCGTTCGCAGGGCGTGCGTGTGTCGTGGGTGACGGCGCGGGTGAGGGGAGAAGGGGATCGTGGGGGGGCGACTGGGTTCGTTCCCCCGATCCAGATCTGGATCGGGGAGGGGGAGAGAACGACGTGGGGGGGTGTGAGCGAGTGGGACGGGGGATTAGGGTTTCTGGGGGTGGGAGGAGTGGGTCGTGGCTGGGCCGCTTTTTGCCCTGAATATTCCTTCTCCCCTTTTTCTGTCCCCTTTCCCCTCATCTTAGGGCCCCTTCCCTTCAGTCATCTGTCCCCCTTACGTCTCCCCCGGGCTTCCGCTATAACCGCCGCTTAGCGGCCTGATTGGCCCAGAGGGCCAGCTGGGCCTGGCCCAATGTAGGACGGGGGGTTGTTTTATTTTATTTTTGTTTTGTCTTCATTTATTCTTTTAACTTTGGTTTTTAAATGTTTTAATATCAAAACAGTTTTATCAAGCTATAAAACCCATACCTAAATTAGTAAGGTAGCATAACTCACTGTAATAAAATGTTCACACATTATCTTAACTAGCTTACAATTACCTATATACATCAAAGCAATTATTAAGTATTTTCAAATATTGTTTTAATTATTTTAGTGCACATAAATATTTTATAAAAGTTTGGTTTCATCACCTACCACTACATATGGATTAATCGACACACTCCGAGCATTTTAGTTTTAATGTTTGAAAACTTTATCATTTGGGTTTGATTTCGAATTTGAATTCGATCGGGTTTGAATTAACGCGAGATTAACAACAGTGACCTCGGTGACGCGGCATCATTAGTAGAGGTTACTGTAGCATGATTACCCGGGCGTCACACCAAATGCAGTGCAGTTTTCGGCCACGCGATCGTGATCGAACGCTCTAGATGATGGAGCAGAGTTAGGTGGGTTTTGGGCCAAAATGGTGGGGTGTTGGGCTGCAACACACACGAGGCCTTTTCGGTCCCTCGGTTAACCGTTGGAGTACCAAACGAAGTCCAAATGATACGAAACTTGACATGCGGTCTACCGGTAGTAAACCAAGGCCGCTTGGCAAGTCTAGGTCCAATCCGGAAATGTTTAATCCCCACACATGAAAGAAAGCTAGAAATGACCACCGGAGGAGAACGAAGCGCCGGAATGCAAAACGGACAACGGGGAAAATGCTCGAATGCATGAGACGAACACGTACGCAAATGCAATGCACATGATGACATGATATGAGATGCATGACAATGACAACAACACACGGAGACAAAAACCCGAACCCGAGAAAATAAAATAACTTAACGCCGGAAACGACAAGAGTTGGAGTACAAATAGGGAAAGTTACATCCGGGGTGTTACAACACTCCACCACTACGAAAGGATCTCGTCCCGAGATCTAGGACTGAAAGAACGCTGGGTACTCAGAACGGAGGCGATCCTCGCGTTCCTAGGTAGCTTCACGGTCGGAATGGTGTGACCACTTGACTTTGAGAAATTTGATTGACTTGTTGCGAGTCTTGCGTTCAGTCTCTTCAAGAATAGCAACTGGGTGCTCACGACAGGAGAGATCTTCTTGGAGCTCAATGTCCTCGAAGTTGACGGTGTGGTCAGGAGTCTTGAAGCACTTTCGAAGCTGAGAGACATGGAACACGTCATGAACATTTGCAAAGTTTGAAGGAAGCTCGAGTTGATAGGCGAGATCGCCTCTCTTGCTGACAATCTTGAAAGGTCCCACGTATCTAGGGGCAAGCTTCCCTTTGATACCGAAGCGACGAGTACCTTTCATAGGAGAGACGCGGAGGTAAACATGATCTCCGATCTCGAAAGCCAAATCACGGTGCTTACTATCATAGTAGCTCTTCTGACGGGATTGGGCTACTTTGAGGTTATCTCGAATGACTTTGCACATTTCCTCTGCTTCTGTGATTAAGTCATTACCCAAAAGCTGACGTTCACCGGTTTCAGACCAGTTGAGAGGGGTACGACACTTCCTGCCATACAGAATTTCAAAAGGGGCCTTGCCCGAACTTGCTTGAAAACTGTTGTTGTAGGAGAATTTAGCATAAGAAAGACAATCCTCCCACTTCATGCCGAAGGAGATCACACAAGCCCTGAGCATATCTTCAAGAATCTGGTTAACACGCTCGACTTGACCGCTAGTTTGAGGATGGAAAGCTGTGCTGAAGCGGATGTTTGTGCCCATGGCCTTCTGAAAAGAATCCCAAAACTTTGAGGTAAAGATGCTGCCACGGTCTGAAGAGATCACTTGTGGAATACCGTGCAGAGAGACAATAGGAGAGGTATAGAGTTCCGCCAATTGAGCTGCAGTTATCGACTCTTTGATAGGCAGAAAGTGAGCCACTTTGGTGAGTTTGTCGATGACGACGAATATAGCATCATTGCCATGCTTGGACTTTGGAAACCCAGTCACGAAGTCCATTTCAATGTGGTCAAACTTCCATTCTGGAATGGCAAGAGGTTGGAGGAGACCTGCTGGCCTTTGGTGTTCTGCCTTCACTCTTCTGCAGACATCACATTCATTCACGAATTGAGCGATCTCGCGCTTCATTCGAGTCCACCAATAAGCTTGCTTGAGGTCCTGATACATCTTCGTGCTCCTAGGGTGGATGGAGAGGAGAGAATTGTGAGCCTCGTTCAAGATAACTTTACGGAGGTCACCTTTGGGTACAACAATACGATCCTCGAAGAAGAGAGTGCCCTTGTCATCAAGGCGGTAGCACTTGTACTTGGACTGGCTCTTGGCAATCCCAATCTTCACCTTTTTCACCAAAGCATCAAGAAGCTGGGCTTGGCGAATCTGGTCTTCCAAGGTAGGAGAGACTTGAAGGTTGGCGAGGAAACCTTGAGGAACAACTTGCAGATTTAGTTTGCGGAAAGCTTCACAAAGCTCGGGTTGATAAGACTTGAGAATCAGACTATTGCAGTAAGCTTTCCTGCTCAATGCGTCAGCAATCACATTAGCCTTGCCTGGAGTGTACTCAATACTCGGATTATACTCTTGAATCATTTCAACCCATCAAGTTTGCCTGAGGTTGAGATTAGGCTGAGTGAAGATGTACTTGAGACTCTTGTGATCAGTGAAAATGTCCACTTTTCTTCCCAATAGAAGATGTCTCCAAGTCAAAAGTGCATGCACAACTGCCGCCAACTCGAGATCATGAGTGGGGTAGTTCTTCTCATTAGGCTTCAACTGGCGAGATGTATAAGCAACGACTTTCTTCTCTTGCATCAATACTGCGCCAAGACCTTGGAGAGAGGCATCACAAAAGACCTCGTCCGGCTTGGATTCATCAGGCGGAGTCAGAACTGGAGCAGTGATCAATTTCTCTTTCAAAGTGTTGAAAGCAATGTCACACTCCGGAGACCAAACGTACTTGGCGTGCTTCTGGAGAAGATTAGAGAGAGGCTTCGCGATCTTAGAAAAGTTTTCAACGAATCTTCGACAATAGCTTGCGAGACCGAGGAAGCTACGGAGTTGCTTCACATTCTGAGGAGGTTCCCAATTCACAATTGCAGACACCTTCTCAGGATTCACGGCAATGCCCTTGGCAGAGATGATATGACCAAGATAAAGAACCTCATCGAGACAAAATTCACACTTGGAGCTTGGCGTAGAACTGATGTTCTCTGAGCTTATCAAGAACCAAACGCAAGTGCTTGGCATGATCTTCCTTGTTCTTGGAGAAAACCAGAATGTCGTCGAGATAGACCAAAACGAAGTCATTGGTGTAGGCGTTGAAGATGAAGTTCATCATGCGAGAGAACGTCGGAGGAGCATTGACGAGGCCAAAAGACATGACAGTGTATTCATATGAACCAAAGCTTGTCCTGAAGGCCGTCTTGGGAATATCTTGCTCACGGATTCGAATCTGATGATAACCCATACGGAGATCAAGCTTGAAGAATACTCGAGCACCTTTGAGTTGTTCGAACAACTCATTGATGTTGGGAAGTGGGTATTTGTTCTTGATGGTCTTCTTGTTCACTGGACGGTAATCAACACAAAGTCGGTCCGTTCCATCCTTCTTCTTCACAAAAAGAACACCACAACCCCACGGAGAAGAACTAGGCCGGATGAGACCCATTTTCTCTTGAATATCGAGTTGCTTCTTCAGCCCCTTCAACTCTTCAGGTCCGAGCTTGTAAGGACGTTTGCACACAGGTTCCGTGCCAGGCTCAAGATCAATAACGAATTCAACTGGCCGGTGCGGAGGCATTCCTGGAAGCTCTTCTGGAAAGACGCCTTGATATTCGCAAACGACTAGAATTTGAGAGATAGCATCCAATTCACCCTTCTCATTGAGAGAAAACAGTCGAATGGTATCATCACGAGCGGCAAAGACAATTACATCCTCAGACGAATGAGTCAATTGAATCTGCCTGGCTGCACAATCAAGCTGAGCCTTGTGCTTAGAAAGCCAATCCATTCCGAGAATAAGATCAATATCCGAGTTACCAAGAACCATCGGGGAAGAAAGGAACTTGTAGTCACCCAATGTGATAGTAACATCTGGCACCTCCAGACTAGCACTCAAACGTTTGCCAGGAGAAACGATATCCATTTGTTTACCCAAATGAGAAGAAACGAACTCATGCTTGGTAAAAAAATCGCTTTGACATGAAACAATGCGATGCACCAGTGTCAAAAAGAACCCTTGCAGGAATATCATTAACAGGAAGGTTACCCATGATCACATCTGACGAGTCCTCTGCCTGAGCTGCATTCATCAGGTTGACCTTGGCGTGCTTGGGGTTATGCTTGACCACAGCTGTACTTGCCGATCTGACAGGAGGAGGAGGAAGACGCCTCTGGTTGAAACACTTGTTGGCATAGTGACCCTTCTGTTGGCACTTGTTGCACGTGACCTCTGAAAGCGGACGGTGATACGGAGCACTCGATCTTGGAGCTTGAGACGAAGTCTTGTTCGGAAAGCCAGGGTTGGGTGGGTGGGAAGAACCACTGCCACCTTTGCTCTTCTGCTGATACGACTGACGAAACGGAGGAGGAGGAAGCCAATACTTCTGCTACTTGGCCACTTGAGTAGAGGAAGAAGGAGTAGCATCTCTGACTCGCTTCTTGGAAGCATCACACCTCAACTGAGCAGCCTCTTGCTTCAGTGCCATGTTGTGGAACTCACCGTATCTCAAGGGCTCAAAGAGAACGAGAGCTAGCTGAATTTCTTCTCTGAGACCACCCCTGAACTGGTATATCATGCTCTTCTCATCAGGGACGTCCTGCTTGGCAAAGCGGGCGAGCTTCTGAAACAACTTGTTGTAGTCATAGATAGACAAAGAGCCTTGCTTCAGGTTGCGGAATTCCTCACGCTTACTTTCAACCACGCTCTGAGGAATATGATCAGCTCGGAAATCTCGACAGAAATCATCCCAAGTGATAACACGTCCACCTCTGGAATCCTTGTACTGCTGGAACCATTCTGCAGCTTGATCTTTGAGTTGGAAGGAAGCGAACTTGACAAAGTCCTCAGGCCTGACGTTACTGCACTCGAAATGCTTGCACAGATCCACTAGCCAATCGTCAGTATCGGTTGCCTCAACACAATTGTTGAAAGTCTTTGGCCCGTTAGCAAGGAACTGGTTGAGTGTAGCAAAGTGATTCTTATTGCTGCCTTGATTCCCTTGACTGCCTTGATTGCGCTCTTGAAGAATTTGCATGATCAACTGTGTGTTTGCATTGGTTGCGGCCATCACAGCTCTCCATGCCTCTGGAGGAGGTGGAGGTGGTAGCGGATCAGGATTCAGAGTCATGCGTGTTGGAGGAGCCATCCTGAAGAGGTTGACCACCATTAGCACATTGATAGACAATATTGAAGCTGAATCCAACGGAATGAAAATTGCAACATATAGTCTTCACATACGAACAAAATGAACGAATGCATTCCTCTTGAAATGGTCACATATCCATAAATTGAGAAGCCACGTAGAATTAAGGTAGAGAAATAAATCAACAAGGTACGGATCAAGAACGAATAATCGATAAGAAATCCCAATCTCAAACCAATATCCGTGGAAGAAGAACTAGAGCTACTAGAATTCCCACCTATGAAACTCCCGAACCTTTCCGGTTATGCAATCAGGTGTTGGGGATACAGGGGAAGCATAATATCTCACCCAAATCTAGCAAATCCTACATCCAGCTGTATCCATCCTTCAACACATAACCAAGAAACCTTCGGAAACCATCTACCTCAACCTTCAAAAAGCATCCGTTATACAAGTTATGGCGATACTCCCGAACTCCCGCCCCAGTACTGGGTGGCGTCGAGGTTATCTCACCAACGAACTGCATAAAAGAGATTTTCGATGTCGGTGTACTAAAATCAGGTATTCCAGAACTGCAACGATAAAATTATGATGATAACATCTCAGAGCTCAACTCCCCGGGACACATCCACTAAACCCCTGACAGGAGGCACCAAGTCAATGTTCTCATCATAAAACCATCGGAAAGATTCCAAGATATCCGCATGATCCTAAATTTTTTTTAGTGAAATTTGAGAAGTGAAGAGTCAAAACTCTACGTCAGGATGCCTTACCAGAGCGATGAGGAGACTGGGAAGTAAAAAGAATTCCTAAACTCTCCGATATATAATTCCTAAATGACTCAAAACATTTTTCTAGACACAACTCGGCCGCTAAAAACGATCAAGCAATGGGGCTCCTAAGGTCGGGGAAGACTCTGATTACCAACTTGTAACACCCTCGATGCGACTATAGCTCCCACGTGTCGAGGCACGACTTAGAGACATAATCGCATTGAAGGCATATGTCGCAAGTAAGGCAATCTTCACAACATCCCATGTAATATCAATAATAAAGGGGAGATAACATAGTTGGCTTACACTCGCCACGTCAATCAAGGTACATAAATAACATTACATCATCCAAACACTCATGGCCCGACTACGGCGCCAAAATAAAAGATAATCCAACATGTGACATGGTCCCAATTACCCCCAACTGGGAACCACTACTGATCATCGGGAAAGGAAACATAGTAACGTTGAGAGTCTTCGTCGAACTCCCACTTGAGCTCATACGCGTCTCCTGGAGCGGAATCATCAGGCCCTGCATCTGGTGTAATAGTAATCTTTACACTCGCCACGTCAATCAAGTACATAAATAACATTACATCATCCAAACACTCATGGCCCGACTATGGCGCCAAAATAAAAGAGAACCCAACATGCGACACGGTCCCAATCACCCTCAACTGGGCACCACTACTGATCATCGGGAAAGAAACATAGTAACATTGAGAGTCTTCGTCGAACTCCCACTTGAGCTCATACGCGTCTCCTGGAGCGGAATCATCAGGCCTTGCATCTGGTGTAATAGTAATCTATGAGCCACAAGGACTCAGCAATCTCGCACCCTCGTGATCAAGACTATTTAAGCTTATAGGTAAAGGCAAGGTAAATATATGGAGCTGCAGCAAGCGACTAGCAAGTATGGTGGCTAACTTATTCGCAAAAGAGAGCGAGAAGAGGAGGCAAAGCGCGAGCGAGAAATTAGAGAAGCAACCTGCGAACATTACTCCAACACCGTGTCCACTTCCCGGACTCCGCCGAGAAGAGACCATCACGGTAACACACTCAGTTGATTCATTTTAATTAAGTTAAGGTTCAAGTTATCTACAACCGGACATTAACAAATTCCCATCTGCCCATAACCACGGGCACGGCTTTCGAAAGTTCAAATCCCTGCAGGGGAGTCCCAACTTAGCCCATGACAAGCTCTCACGGTCAACGAAGGAATAGACCTCCTCCCGAGACGTTCCGATCAGACTCGGATATCTCGGTAATATCAAGACACTTCGACAGGTTAAAACAAGACCAGCAACACCACCCGAATGTGCCGACAAATCCCGATAGGAGCTGCACATACTCGTTCTCAGGGCACACTCAGATGAGACTAGCTACGAGTAAAACCAACCCTCAAGTTTCGTCGAGGTGGCCCCGCAGGCAGCTCAGTTCGGACCAACACTCAGAGGAGCACTGGCCCGGGGGGGGGTTAAAATAAGATGACCCTTGGGCTCCGGTAACCCAAGGGAAAAAGAGGCTAGGTGGCGAATGGTAAAACCAAGGTTGGGCATTGCTGGAAAAGCTTTAATCAAGGCGAACTATCAAGGGGTTCCCATTATAACCCAACCGCGTAAGGAACGCAAAATCCGGGAACATAACACCGATATGACGGAAACTAGGGCGGCAAGAGTGGAACAAAACACTAGGCGAGAGGCCGAGCCTTCCACCCTTTACCAAGTATATAGATGCATTAAGATAACATAGCAATATAATGATATCCCAACAAGTAAATAAAGGTTCCAACAAGGAACGGCCTCCAATCTTCACCTGCAACTAGCAACGCTATAAGAGGGGCTGAGCAAAGCGGTAACATAGCCAATCAACGGTTTGCTAGGACAATGGTGGGTTAGAGGTTTGACATGGCAATTTGGGAGGCTTGCAAGCAAGTGGTAGGCATCGTAGCATGGCATAGCAAAAGAGCGAGCAAACTAGCATAGCAAAGATAGTAGTGATTTCGAGGGTATGATCATCTTGCCTGCACAGTTGTCAGAGTTGACTGGATCCTCGAAAGCAAACTCAACGGGCTCCTCGTTAGCGAACTCGTCTCCCGGCTCTACCCAAACAAGACAAACAAGCAACAAGGATACAATCAACCACGTGCAAGAACCCAAACAAGACGATGCGATGATGATATGCTATGCGGGATGCGATGCGGGATGCAAAATGCAAGATATGACAGGAAATGCATGAACCTGGCCTCAACTTGGAAACAAGTGTGCCACTGGAAAGATGAGATGAAATCGCTTGAAAACGATATAAAGAACGCCGGAATCGGAGTTACGGTTTGGAAATGGCAAGCGATTCAAAAATGACACCGGTCTGCGATTTACAGCAAGTAGGCATCTAAATGCAATGAGATGAACATGCTACAGCACCCAAACATGACAACAAAATACATGGCAGGGATGCACACAAGATGCTTAACAAAAGTCTAGCACTGAGCTACGGCCAATTCATCCATTAACAGGTTCAAACAAGCATGGCAAAAATGCATATGGCAAACAGATCTCAGACTTAGTGAAATTAACACTTGTCTGGAATTTCAGATCAGGTAGCCCTCTTCGGAGCAACAAAACTACATGCTACAGGATCTGAACATGGCAAAGTAAAGCATGGCATGGAGCTACTCAAAGAGCTTAACAAAAGTCCCTTAGTGACCTTGAGCCAAAAGGGATCAGAAAATACAATTGCAAGCATGTGAACATAGCAAAAACATAATCAGTTTTCAGACTTAGTGAAAACTGGAGCACATGCTGAAATATAACTCAAGTAGGCATGTTTACGAGCTCGATGCACTCACTACGGTGCAAGTCATGGCAAGACAAGCATACACCCATCAATAAGGCACAAAATGCAAGCTAGACATGGCAAGAACAATAGCATAGCATGCACGGATCAACTACAACATCGCGCAAAATTGCAAACAAGTTGACAATCTGCCCAGATTCACAAAGTAGCAAAAGTAGAGCTCGATTGACTCAAGCTAGGGTGCTCCATAATTGCAAACAAAGACATGGATGGATAGAGCACTACAAGATTAACAAAACATCCTTACTGATCATCCTCAAAAGAGGCACGGATCACTAGGAAACAACAAGAACATATGGCATCATGAGATAAACAGCTCCAGGACTTAGTGAAATCTAAGTCCCTGAAAACAGAATTAGCAAGTGCACCACTTTGCAAGCTTGCACAAGTCACCACACACATCACAAAAATACATGGGTGGCACCTCTGGAAAGATGAAAAAACCCTTAACAAAACACATGTAGAGCATGAGGGCATAGCATGCACACATTAATCATGGCAAAAATGACAAAAAGCTACACGGAGTAACAGATCTGACAATTATCTCAAGTAGCCCTCTTTTAACAGTATTTCGGGCATCAAGATGAACTCAAATGAAAATGATGCAATGGAGTGAAATGTTGTACTCTCTGAGATGAACATTTTGATATGCTATATGCATGAATCGGAGCTACGGATGCAAAGTTACGGAGCTACGAACAGGAGCACTTGGACTGAAAATTCCGAGGACTTGGACGAAATTTTACCACCGGATCTAGGATTTGACCCGGCACGCAGATCGAGGCGGCGGCGCGCACTGTTCACCAGCGGGGCTGCCAGCGGGTGTGGAGCTCGCCGGAGGGGCCAGGGGAGCAAGGGGCCGGCCGGATCTACGCCGGATCCGGCCCGGGCGGCGGCGGGGTCGAGGCCGGTGCGGCGGCCTAAGGCGGCGGGGCCGGCGAAGAACTGCGGCGGGGCGGCGATGGCGGCTCGGTGGCCGGAGCGCCGGAGGCGATGGTGGTGGCGGCGCGGCGCGGGAGACGAGACCCGGGCGGCGGCGGCGCTCACCGGGCCGCGGGGGCCAAATGCGGGCTCCCGGGCCGCGGTGGGAGTGGCGGCGGCGGGCGATGACGTGGCAGGAGGCGGTTGGCTGGCAGCGGTGTGTCCGCCCCGGGCGGACAATGTCCGGCGGCGCGCGGTGGAAAATTAGGGTTTCGGAGAGGGAGAGATCCGGATTTTCGGGGGGGGTTATTATAGGCATAGAGGGAGCTAGGAGAGTCCAAATGAGGTGCGGTTTTCGGCCACGCGATCGTGATCGAATGCTCTAGGACATGGAGCAGAGTTTGGTGGGTTTTGGGCCAAATTGGAGGGGTGTTGGGCTGCAACACACACGAGGCCTTTTCGGTCCCTCGGTTAACCGTTGGAGTATCAAACAAAGTCCAAATGGTACGAAACTTGACAGGCGGTCTACCGGTAGTAAACCAAGGCCGCTTGGCAAGTCTCGGTCCAATCCGGAAATGTTTAATCCCCACACACGAAAGAAAGCTAGAAATGACCACCGGAGGAGAACGAAGCGCCGGAATGCAAAACGGACAACGGGGAAAATGCTCGAATGCATGAGACGAACACGTATGCAAATGCAATGCACATGATGACATGATATGAGATGCATGACAACGAACAACAACACACGGAGACAAACCCGAACCCGAGGAAATAAATATAACTTAACGCCGGAAACGGCAAGAGTTGGAGTACAAATAGGGAAAGTTACATCCGGGAATCCAAAGTACTCGCAAGCAAAGGAGCTATACTACATATGCATGGGTATCAAATTGGAATAAGGGTATCATATGTGGACTGAACTGCAGAAAGCCGGAATAAGGGGGGATAGCTAGTCCTTTCGAAGACTACGCTTCTGGCAGCCTCCGTCTTGCAGCATGTAGAAGAGATTAGACTGAAGTCCTCCAAGTAGCATCGCATAGCATAATCCTAACCGATGATCCTCCCCTCGTCGCCCTGTGAGAGAGCGATCACCGGTTGTATCTGGCACTTGGAAGGGTGTGTTTTATTAAGTATCCGGTTCTAGTTGTCATAAGGTCAAGGTACAACTCCAAGTCGTCCTGTTACCGAAGATCACGGCTATTCGAATAGATTAACTTCCCTGCAGGGGTGCACCACATAACCCAACACGCTCGATCCCATTTGGCCGGACACACTTTTCTGGGTCATGCCCGGCCTCGGAAGATCAACACGTCGCAGCCCCACCTAGACCAACAGAGAGGTCAGCACGCCGGTCTAAACCTAAGCGCCGGGTCTGGGCCCATCGCCCTTAGCACACCTGCACGTTGCGTGGGCGGCCGGAAGCAGACCTAGCCTAGTAGGCGTTCCAGTCCAATCCAGCGCGCGCCGCTCCGTTGCTGATCGTCACGAAGGCTTCGGCTGATACCACGACGTCGAGTGCCCATAACTGTCCCCGCGTAGATGGTTAGTGCGTATAAGCCAGTGGCCAGACTCAGATCAAATACCAAGATCTCGTTAAACGTGTTAAGTATCTGCGAACGCCGACCAGGGCCAGGACCACCTCTCTCCTAGGTGGTCTCAACCTGCCCGTCGCTCCGCCTCAAAGTAACAGTCGGGGGGCCGTCGGGAACCCAGGCCCACCTCTACCGGGATGGAGCCACCTGCCCCTTCAGCCCCCATCTCCGAACAGTATCACAAGGTAAGGTAACTGTTGTAAAGTATATTGTATATGCCCGTGATCACCTCCCGAAGTGATCACGGCCCAGTAGTATAGCATGGCAGACGGACAAGAGTGTAGGGCCACTGATGGAACACTAGCATCCTATACTAAGCAGCAGGATAGCAGGTAATGGTAACAATAGTAGTAGCAAGGACAGGCTATGCATCAGGATAGGATTAACGGAAAGCAGTAACAAGCTACACTACTCTAATGCAAGCAGTATAGAGAAGAGTAGGCGATATCTAGTGATCAAGGGGGGGGGCTTGCCTGGTTGCTCTGGCAAGAGAGAGAGGTCGTCAACACCGTAGTCGAACTGGGGTTCGCCGGTAGTCTCGGGGTCTACCGGAAAGAAGTAACGGAGGGGGAACACATAAATAACAGCAATCAAAGCATCACAAAGCATAACATGGCAATACGTGGTGCTAGGTGTTGCCCTAACCGCGGCAGTAGGTTGGTACGGCGAAAGGGGGAAAACATCCGAGAAAATATCTCCGGTGTTTCGCGTTTTGGCAAAGGGCCGGAGGGGAAAGTTGTGAGTTTGATATGTTAGGAGTCTGGCGGACGAACGGGCCGCGTATCCGGGTTCGTCCGTCGTTCTGAGCAACTTTCATGTACAAAGTTTTTCCATCCGAGCTACGGTTTATTTTATATTAATTTTAAAAGATTTAGATTAATTTTAGCATTTATTTAATTAACTTAGTACAACATTATCCAAACAGTGCACGTCAGCAGTCAACAGAGGTGTTGACTGGGTCGCTGACCTGTGGGCCCCACTGGTCATTGACAGGCTAACTAACTAATATCTACATTAATTAGTTAATTAGATTAACTAACAGAGGTTAATTAGGTTGATTATTTGTCCTAATTAGTTATTTAATTAAGTAATCAATTAATTAGATTAATTATTATTATTTTAAATTCTTTTTTTATATCCCTTTTTTTAATGTTCCAGGGCGGTGGGGCCCGTGTGTAAGTGGCCCAAGGGGGTTTTGCGAGCGCTGGGCGAAACAGGCAGCGGGCGCCTGGGCGTGGCCGAACCCGACAGAGCGCTGCGGGGCGCCGGGGGCCACGGCGCTGTCCAGGCGGCCACCGCGGCGAGAGGCGGCGTAGGGACGCGGGGCGGCGGTGGTCGCGGGCAGCTGCATCGGGGTGAAGCGGCAGGGTGGAGCCGACGGTGAGAGGGGGCCAGCAGCGGGCGCGTCCGAACGAGGACGGACAAGTTGAATAGACTTTGGGGTACAATCGATGGCAATCTGATTGGCCGAGGACCAGCTCACGTTTTAAATGACATCTGAGCTGGAAGGATGAATTCTATGATCTGAGTGAGGATTGCGAGCATTCGCAACATATTGAGTCAATGGACTCAAAATGATATTGACAAAGGTTGCCAATAAGATTACTATACTTATGGGATTAACCATAATGCAAGCAAGCAAGAATTTCAGGAGCAATAGGTTGCTCAGGATTTTCGGAAGACCGAATGGTATTTCGAAGAATTTTGTGAACTGCATGAATATCTGGGGATGAGCGGATACTCGATAAATGCGAGTAATTATCCGTAGTGGTATGCATGTGGCAAAGAACTGCAAGGCAGTAGGCACAAAGTATTCTCGGGGTATCTTATAATAACAAGCTCGACTGGGAATAAAAGTAAGCACGACAGGTCTAAATACTTACCCATAGGGATATTTCAGTGGTAGGGAATTGCAAAAGCAATGGCATAAGGTTTTGGGAGAACATCGGAGAGTATTGTCAGAACCTTCTGTTGAAGCAGTCGATCATCTATAATGAAGGGGCTCTTCAGCAGGAAGTGGTAACGAGAACCTAGAGTTAGATTTTGCAAAATTCATTTAACCCGAATAGAAGAGAGTTCAGAGTCCCAGAGTACGGATCGAGGAGTAAAAGATCCTAATACCACCCAGATGGCGACGTGGGCCCATGGGCCGCACAGCCATGTTAGAACAACAGTTTTCATCGACTAGACTCAACTTCGGCCAAGGAGTTGGAAAGGGGATTCCTACAGGCAGTCGGCTCTGATACCAACTTGTGACGCCCCCGGTTTGACCGTACACTAATCATACACGCAAACGTGTACGATCAAGATCAGGGACTCACGGGAAGATATCACAACACAACTCTACAAATAAAATAAGTCATACAAGCATCATATTACAAGCCAGGGGCCTCGAGGGCTCGAATACAAGAGCTGGATCATAGACGAGTCAGCGGAAGCAACAATATCTGAGTACAGACATAAGTTAAACAAGTTTGCCTTAAGAAGGCTAGCACAAACTGGGATACAGATCGAAAGAGGTGCAGGCCTCCTGTCTGGGATCCTCCTAACTACTCCTGGTCGTCGTCAGCGGGCATCACGTAGTAGTAGGCACCTCCGGTGTAGTAGGAGTCGTCGTCGACGGTGGCGTCTGGATCCTGGGCTCCAACATCTGGTTGCGACAACCAGGTAGAAGGGATAGGGGGAAAAGAGGGAGAAAGCAACCGTGAGTACTCATCCAAAGTACTCGCAAGCAAGGAGCTACACTACATATGTATGCATTGGTATCAACTGGAATAAGGATATTATATGTGGACTGAACTGCAGAAAGCCAGAATAAGGGGGGATAGCTAGTCCTTTCGAAGACTACGCTTCTGGCAGCCTCTGTCTTGCAGCATGTAGAAGAGAGTAGACTGAAGTCCTCCAAGTAGCATCGTATAGCATAATCCTAACCGATGATCCTCCCCTCGTCGCCCTGTGAGAGAGCGATCACCGGTTGTACCTGGCACTTGGAAGGGTGTGTTTTATTAAGCATTCGGTTCTAGTTGTCATAAGGTCAAGGTACAACTCCAAGTCGTCCTGTTACCAAAGATCACGGCTATTCGAATAGATTAACTTCCCTGCAGGGGTGCACCACATACCCCAACACGCTTGATCCCATTTGGCCGGACACACTTTTCGGGGTCATGCCCGGCCGCGAAAGATCAACACGTCGCAGCCCCACCTAGGCACAACAGAGAGGTCAGCACGCCGGTCTAAACCTAAGCGCACAGGGGTCTGGGCCATCGCCCTTAGCACACCTGCATGTTGCGAACGCGGCCGGAAGCAGAACTAGCCCCCTTAATACAAGAGCAGGCTTACGTTCCAATCCGGCGTGCGCCACTCAGTCGCTGACGTCACGAAGGCTTCGGCTGATACCACGACGCTGGGATACCCATAACTACTCCCGCGTAGATGGTTAGTGCGTATAGACCAAATGGCCAGACTCAGATCAAATACCCAGATCTCGTTAAGCGTGTTAAGTATCCGCGAACACTGACCAGGGCCAGGCCCACCTCTATCCTAGGTGGTCTCAACCTGCCCTGTCGCTCCGCCTCAAAGAAACAGTCGGGGGCCGTCGGGAACCCAGGCACACCTCTACCGGGATGGAGCCACCTGCCCCTTCAGCCCCCATCTCCGAACAGTATCACGGGTAATGTAACAGTGTAAGCATATAGTAAATGCCCGTAATCACCTCCCGAAGTGATCACGGCCCAGTAGTATAGCAAGGCAGACGGACAAGAGTGTAGGGCCACTGATGGAACACTAGCATCCTATACTAAGCAGTAGGATAGCAGGTAATGGTAACAATAGTAGTAGCAAGGACAGGCTATGCATCAGGATAGGAATAACGGAAAGCAGTAACATGCTACACTATTCTAATGCAAGCAGTATAGAGAAGAGTAGGCGATATCTGGTGATCAAAGGGGGGGCTTGCCTGATTGCTCTGGCAAGGAGGGGTCGTCAACACCGTAGTCGATCGGGGTACCAGTAGCAGCGTCAGTCTCGTAGTCTACCGGAAAGAAGTAACGGAGGGGGAACAAAATAAATAACAGAGCAATCAAATGTAACACAAAGCAAGACGTGGCAATACGTTGCTAGGGGTGACCTAACCCGGGGATAGGTGATATCGGCGAAGGGGGGAAACATCCGGGAAAGTATCCCCGGGGTTCCGCGTTTTCGGACAGATGAACCGGAGGTGAAATGTTGCAGGTTCACTATGCTAGGGACGCGTGGCGGACGAACGGGCTGCGTATCCGAATTCGTCTC
>NC_053028.1:512910407-512931160 GCF_003073215.2 Triticum urartu | reverse complement strand
GACCGAATGGTTAAACTCGGTCGGACCGATTCAGCAAACCTAGTGACCGTTAGGATTTTCGGTGGGACTGAGATGCAACTCGGTAGGACCGATATGGTTAGGGTTAGGGCATAACGTAATCTCGGTGTGACCGATTACACAAACTCGGTGGGACCGATTTTGGTAATAAGCTAACCAGAGAGTTGGTCAGGCAAACTCGGTGAGACCGATTACACAAACTCGGTGGGACCGATTTTGGTAATAAGCTAACCAGAGGGTTTGCATTGTAATCTCGGTAGTACCGATTGCTCAAACTCGGTGAGACCGATTTTGGTAATGGACATACACAGAGAGATTACAATCCCATCTCGGTGAGACCGAGATCCCTATCGGTGAAACCGATTTGCTAGGGTTTGTGGCAGTGGCTATGACATCTGAAACTCAGTGGCGCCGGATAGATAGAATCGGTGGGGCCGAGTTTGACTTTTGGTTTAGTTATGTGGATGTGGGAAGGTAGTTGAGGGTTTTGGAGCATATCACTAAGCACTTTGAGCAAGCAAGCCATTAAGCAACACCTCATCCCCTCTTGATAGTATTGGCTTTTCCTATAGACTCAATGTGATCTTGGATCACTAAAATAGAAAATGTAGAGTCTTGATCTTGAAGCTTGAGCCAATCCTTTGTCCTTAGCATCTTGAAGGGGTTCCACATCCTCTAGTCCATGCCACTCCATTGTTGAACTTATCTGAAACATACTAGGTAAAAGTGTTAGTCCAACAAGAGATATGTTGACATTAATTACCAAAACCACCAGGGAGCACTTGTGCTTTCAGGGCGCTGCCCCTCCCCCTAGTCCAATTCGGACTAGGCCTTGGGGGGCGCAGCCTCCCCTCTCTCTTTCCCCTAAAGCCCAATAAGGCCCATATACTCCCCGGCGAATTCCCGTAACTCTCCGGTACTCCGAAAAATACCCGAATCACTCGGAACCTTTCCGATGTCCGAATATAGTCGTCCAATATATCGATCTTTATGTCTCGACCATTTCGAGACTCCTCGTCATGTCCCGATCTCATCCGGGACTCCGAACTACCTTCGGTACATCAAAACACATAAACTCATAATCCGATCGTCATCGAACGTTAAGCGTGCGGACCCTACGGGTTCGAGAACTATGTAGACATGACCGAGACTCGTCTCCGGTCAATAACCAATAGCGGAACCTGGATGCTCATATTGGTTCCTACATATTCTACGAAGAACTTTATCGGTCAAACCGCATAACAACATACGTTGTTCCCTTTGTCATCGGTATGTTAGTTGCCTGAGATTCGATCGTCGGTATCTCAATACCTAGTTCAATCTCGTTACGACAAGTCTCTTTACTCGTTCCGTAACACATCATCCCGCAACTAACTCATTAGTTGCAATGTTTGCAAGGCTTAAGTGATGTGCATTACCGAGAGGGCCCAGAGATACCTCTCCGACAATCAGAGTGACAAATCCTAATCTCGAAGTACGCCAACCCAACAAGTACCATCGGAGACACCTATAGAGCACCTTTATAATCACCCAGTTATGTTGTGATATTTGGTAGCACACAAAGTGTTCCTCCGGTAAACGGGAGTTGCATAATCTCCATAGTCATAGGAACATGTATAAGTCATGAAGAAAGCAATAGCAATATACTAAATGATCGAATGCTAAGCTAACGGAATGGGTCAAGTCAATCACATCATTCTCTAATGATGTGATCCCGTTAATCAAATGACAACTCATGTCTATGGCTAGGAAACTTAACCATCTTTGATTCAACGAGCTAGTCAAGTAGAGGCATACTAGTGTGATACGTCTCAAGTGTATCTATAATTTTTTAATTGTTCCATGCTTATTATATTCTATTTGGATGTTTAATGGGCTTTATTATACACTTTTATATTATTTTTGGGACTAACCTATTAACAGGAGGCCCATCCCAAATTGCTGTTTTTTGCCTATTTCAGTGTTTCGCAGAAAAGGAATATCAAACGGAGTCCAAACGGAATGAAACCTTCGGGAACGTGATTTTTGGAACAAACGTGATCCAGAGGACTTGGAGTGGACGTCAAGCAATCAACGAGGCGGCCACGAGGCAGGGGGTGCGCCTACCCCCCTGGGCGCGCCTCCCCCTCGTGGGCCCCTCGTTGCTCCACCGACCTACTTCTTCCTCCTATATATGTTCACATACCCCGCAAACATCCAGGAGCACCATGAAACCCTATTTCCACCGCCGCAACCTTCTGTACCCAAGAGATCCCATCTTGGGGCCTTTTCCGGAGCTCCGCCGGAGGGGGCATTGATCACGGAGGGCCTCTACATCAACTCCATGGCCCCTCCGATGATGTGTGAGTAGTTTACCTCAGACCTTCGGGTCCATAGTTATTAGCTAGATGGCTTCTTCTCTCTCTTTGGATCTCAATACAAAGTTCTCCTCGATTCTCTTGGAGATCTATTCGATGTAATCTTCTTTTGCGGTGTGTTTGTCGAGATCCGATTAATTGTGGGTTTATGATCAAGTTATCTATGAACAATATTTGAATCTTCTCTTGAATTCTTTTATGTATGATTGGTTTATCTTTGCAAGTCTCTTCGAATTATCAGTTTGGTTTGGCCTACTAGATTGATCTTTCTTGCAATGGGAGAAGTGCTTAGCTTTGGGTTCAATCTTGTGGTGCTCGATCCCAGTGACAGTAGGGGAAACAACGTATTGTATTGTTGCCATCGAGGATAAAAAGATGGGGTTTATATCATATTGCATGAGTTTATCCCTCTACATCATGTCATCTTGCTTAAGGCGTTACTCTGTTCTTATGAACTTAATACTCTAGATGCATGCTGGATAGCGGTCGATGTGTGGAGTAATATTAGTAGATGCAGGCAGGAGTCGGTCTACTTGTCACGGACGTGATGCCTATATACATGATCATACCTAGATATTCTCATAACTATGCTCAATTCTATCAATTGCTCGACAGTAATTTGTTCACCCACCGTAATACTTATGCTATCTTGAGAGAAGCCACTAGTGAAACCTATGGCCCCCGGGTCTATTTTCCATCATACAAGTTTCCAATCTATTTTATTTTGCAATCTTTACTTTCAATCTATATCATAAAAATACCAAAAAATACTTATCTTATTATTATCATCTCTATCAGATCTCACTCTTGCAAGTGGCCATGAAGGGATTGACAACCCCTTTATTGTTGGTTGCGAGGTTCTTATTTGTTTGTGTAGGTACGAGGTGACTCGTGCGTGGTCTCCTACTGGATTGATACCTTGGTTCTCAAAAACTGAGGGAAATACTTACGCTGCTTTACTGCATCACCCTTTCCTCTTCAAGGGAAAACCAACGCAGTGCTCAAGAGGTAGCAAGAAGGATTTCTGGCGCCGTTGCCGGGGAGATCTACGCCAAGTCAAGACATACCAAGTACCCATCACAACTCTTATCCTTCGCATTACATTATTTGCCATTTGCCTCTCGTTTTCCTCTCCCCCACTTCACCCTTGCCATTTTATTCGCCCTTCTTTTCATTCGCCTCTTTTTCGCTTGCTTTGTCGTTATGGCTAGTCCTTTATATCTGCCCTTTGTCTCCGAGTTTGAAGTCCTTCACTTCAAACAAAGGCAAGGAGAAAAATTTAAAAGATGCGTGGTTCAAGATGATGGATTTTATCGGTAATTGCACCCTAGAAGTGAATTCTAGAATTTTGCTTTGCAATTTTTATGTTGGATTTAAATATGTCCAATAGACAACTTTTGGATTGCTTTGCCAAAGGAAATTTTATTAAAACGGATCCCAGTGTTGCTCATTAAATCTTAGAGGGAATAGTGGGAACACTACCTCACAAAAATGGACCACATAATACCCAAGAGGAGACACAAGTTTTTGAGAAGATTTATGAAGTACGAAAATTTTACAAAATCTCTTGAACCTCTCAAGAGTGTTAGTGGCAATCTTCAGTGTGATATGTTTAATTACCCTTTGCAATAAGTGGTTTGGATTCTTTTAGATCATAAAAATTTACGAATATTGAGGGAAGCGTAAGGAACCTCCCAGATTCGATCATGACTCCGCTAAGAAAATTAAAATCAGAGATGGCAATACTAAGATCTATCCTTGTTTTTTATGCCTAGCTAGGGGGCGTTAAACGATAGCGCTTTGTTGGGAGCAACCCAATCTTATTTTTATTACCTTGCTTTTTGCTCCTGTTTAGTAATAAATAATTTATCTAGCCTCTGTTTTGGTTGTGTTTTTTGTGTTTAATTAGTGTTTGTGCCAAGTAGAACCGTTGGGAAGACTTGGGGAAAGTCTTTTTGATCTTGCTGTAAAAAACAGAAACTTTAGCGCTCGGGAGAGTGCTATTTAGTTAATTATTTTTGAAGATGATTAATAGATAAATTCCTCACGTCTAGCTATTTATTTTAGAATTGTTGGGGTTCCATAAGTATTCGAAACCTACAGATTACTACAGACTGTTCTGTTTTTGACATATTCTGCGTGTGTTGTTTGCTTATTTTAATGAATCTATGGCTAGTAATAGAGTTTATAAACCATATAGAAGTTAGAATACAGTAGGTTTAACACCAATATAAATAATGAATGATTTCATTACAGTACCTTGAAGTGGTGGTTTGTTTTCTTTTACTAACGGAGCTCACGAAGATTTTCTTTAAGTTTTGTGTTGTGAAGTTTTCAAGTTTTGGGTAAAGATTTGATGGATTATGGAAAAAGGAGTGGCAAGAGCCTAAGATTGGGGATTCCCAAGGCAGCCCAAGGTAAAATACAAGGAGACCAAAAATCCTAAGCTTGGGGATGCCCCGGAAGGCATCCCTTCTTTCGTCTTCGTCTATCGGTAACTTTACTTGGAGTTATATTTTTATTCGCCACATGATATGTGTTTTGCTTGGAGCGTCTTGTATGATTTGAGTCTTTGCTTTTTAATTTACCAAAATCATCCTTGCTGTACACACCTTTTGGAGAGATACACATGAATCAAAATTTATTAGAATACTCTATGTGCTTCACTTATATCTTTTGAGCTATATAGTTTTTTGCTCTAGTGTTTCACTTATATCTTTTAGAGCATGGTGGTGGTTTTATTTTATAGAAATAATTGATCTCTCATGCTTCACTTATATTATTTTGAGAGTCGTTTAGAACAACATGGTAATTTTCTTTTGCTATAATAAAAAAATTCATATAAGTGTATTGAATACTAAGAGAAGTTTGATACTTGATGATTGTTTTGAGATATGGAGATAGTGATATTAAAGTTGTGCTAGTTGAGTAGTTGTGAATTTGAGAAATACTTGTGTTGAATTTTGCAAGTCCCATAGCATGCACGTATGGTAAACGTTGTGTAACAAATTTGAAACATGAGGTGTTATTTGATTGTCTTCCTTATGAGTGGCGGTCGGGAACGAGCGATGGTATTTTCCTACCAATCATCCCCCTAGGAGCATGCGCGTATGCTTGGTTTTTGATGACTTGTAGATTTTTGCAATAAGTATGTGAGTTCTTTATGACTAATGTTGAGTCCATGGATTATACGCACTCTCACCCTTCCATCATTGCTAGCCTCTTCGGTACCGTGCATTGCCCTTTCTCACCTTGAGAGTTGGTGCAAACTTCGCCGGTGCATCCAAACCCCGTGATATGATATGCTCTATCACACATAAACCTCCTTATATCTTCCTCAAAACAGCCACCATACCTACCTATTATGGCATTTCCATAGCCATTCCGAGATATATTGCCATGCAACTTTCCACCATTCCGTTCATTATGACACGCATCATCATTGTCATATTGCTTTGCATGATCATGTAGTTGACATCGTATTTGTGGCAAAGCCACCGTTCATAATTCTTTCATACATGTCACTCATGAGTCATTGCACATCCCGGTACACCGCCAGAGGCATTCATATAGAGTCATATCTTCTTCTAGTATCGAGTTGTAAATAAATAGAAGTGTGATGATCATCATTAATAGAGCATTGTCCCAAAAAAGGCAAAAAAAGGCCCAAAAAGAGAAAGAAAAAAAGGGGCAATGCTACTATCCTTTTTCCACACTTGTGCTTCAAAGTAGCACCATGATCTTTATGATAGAGAGTCTCTTGTTTTGTCACTTTCATAGACTAGTGGGAATTTTTCATTATAGAACTTGGCTTGTATATTCCAACAATGGGCCTCCTCAAGTGCCCTAGGTCTTCGTGAGCAAGCAAGTTGGATGCACACCCACTTAGTTTCTTTTGTTGAGCTTTCATACATTTATAGCTCTAGTGCATCCGTTGCATGGCAATCCCTACTCCTTGCATTGACATCAATTGATGGGCATCTCCCTAGCCCATTGATTAGTCGCGTCGATGTGAGACTTTCTCCTTTTTGTCTTCTCCACATAACCCCTCATTATATTCTATTCCACCCATAGTGCTATATCCATGGCTCACGCTCATGTATTGCGTGAAAGTTGAAAAAAGTTTGAGATTACTAAAGTATGAAACAATTGCTTGGCTTGTCATCGGGGTTGTGCATGATGAGAGCATTCTTGTGTGACAAAAATGGAGCATGACCAAACTATATGATTTTGTAGGGATGAACTTTTTTGGCCATGTTATTTGAAGAAGCCATAATGCTTAGTTTAGTAATGCTTTAACTATTATTATTTTTAATGTCAATATTAGACTTTTATCTGAATCTTTCGGATCTGAATATTCATGCCATAATAAGAAAATTACATTGAATATGTTAGGAAGCATTCCACATCAAAAAAAAATATGTTTTTTATAATTTACCTACTCAAGGACGAGCCAGGAATTAAGCTTGGGGATGCTTGATACGTCCCAACGTATCTATAATTTTTGATTGTTCCATGCTATATATATTCTGTTTTGGATGTTAATGGGCTTTAATTATACATTTTATATATTTTTTGGGACTAACCTATTAACCGGAGGCCCAGCCCAATTGCTGTTTTTTTTTCCTATTTCAGTGTTCGCAGAAAAGGAATATCAAACGGGAGTCAAAACGGAATGAACCTTTAGGAACGTGATGTTTCTAACAAAAACGTGATCCAGAGGACTTGGAGTGACATAGAAATCAAGGACGCGAGCCACGAGGCAGGGGCGTGCCTACCCCCTCCCTCGGCACGCCCTCTTATGACCCACAAGTATATGGGATCTATCGTAGTCCTTTTCGTTTAAGTAAGAGTGTCGAACCCAATGAGGAGCAGAAGGAAATGATAAGCGGTTTTCAGCAAGGTATTCTCTGCAAGCACTGAAATTATCGGTAACAGATAGTTTTGTGATAAGGTAATTGGTAACGAGCAACAAGTAAAAAAGTAAATAAGGTGCAGCAAAGGTGGCCCAATCCTTTTTGTAGCAAAGGACAAGCCTGGACAAACTCTTATATAGAGGAAAGCGCTCCCGAGGACACATGGGAATTATCGTCAAGCTAGGTTTCATCATGATCATATGATTCGCGTTCGGTACTTGTATGTGGGTGGACCGGTGCTTGGGTACTTCCCTTACTTGGACAAGTATCCCACTTATGATTAACCTCTATTGCAAGCATCCGCAACTACAACAAAAGTATTAAGGTAAACCTAACCATAGCATGAAACATATGGATCCAAATCAGCCCCTTACGAAGCAACGCATAAACTAGGGTTTAAGCTTCTGTCACTCTAGCAACCCATCATCTACTTATTACTTCCCAATGCCTCCCTCTAGGCCCAAACAATGGTGAAGTGTCATGTAGTCGACGTTCACATGACACCACTAGAGGGATGACAACATACATCTCATCAAAATATCGAACGAATACCAAATTCACATGACTACTAATAGCAAGACTTCTCCCATGTCCTCAGGAACAAACGTAACTACTCACAAAGCATATTCATGTTCATAATCAGAGGGGTATTAATATGCATAATGGATCTGAACATATGATCTTCCACCAAGTAAACCAACTAGCATCAACTACAAGGAGTAATCAACACTACTAGCAACCCACAGGTACCAATCTGAGGTTTGGATACAAAGATTGGATACAAGAGATGAACTAGGGTTTGAGATGAGATGGTGCTGGTGAAGATGTTGATGGAGATTGACCCCCTCCCGATGAGAGGATTATGGTGATGACGATGGTGATGATTTCCCCCTCCCGGAGGGAAGTTTCCCCAGCAGAACAGCTCTGCCGGAGCCCTAGATTGGTTCCGCCAAGGTTCCGCCTCGTGGCGGCGGAGTTTCGTCCCGTAAGCTTTCTTATGATTTTTCTCGGACGAAAGACTCCATATAGCCAAAGATGGGCATCGGAGGGCCACCAGGGGGCCCACGAGGCAGGGGGCGCCCAGGGGGTAGGGCGCGCCCCCACCCTCGTGGCTGGTGGGTGGCCCCCCTCTGGTGTCTTCTTCGCTCAGTATTTTTTATATATTCTGAAAATAACTTCTGTGAAGTTTTCAGGACTTTTGGAGCTGTGCAGAATAGGTCTCTAATATTTGCTCCTTTTCCAGCCCAGAATTCCAGCTGCCGGCATTCCCCCTCTTCATGTAAACCTTGTAAAATAAGAGAAAGGCATACGTATTGTGAAATAATGTGTAATAACAGTCCATAATAGATAAATATCAATATAGAAGCATGATGCAAAATGGACGTATCACCCTCCCCCTCGTGGGCCCCTTGTTGCTCCACCGACCTACTTCTTCCTCCTATATGTGTTAACATACCCCGCAAACATCCAGGAGCCACATGAAACCCTATTTCCACCGCCGCAACCTTCTGTACCCAAGAGATCCCATCTTGGGGCCTTTTCCGGAGCTCCGCCGGAGGGGGCAATTGAATGGAGGGCCTCTACATCAACTCCATGGCCACTCCGATGATGTGTGAGTAGTTTACCTCAGACCTTCGGGTCCATAGCTAGTAGCTAGATGGCTTCTTCTCTCTCTTTGGATCTCAATACAAAGTTCTCCTCGATTCTCTTGGAGATCTATTCGATGTAACTCTTCTTTTTGTGGTGTGTTTGTCGAGATCCGATGAATTGTGGGTTTATGATCCAGATTATCTATGAACAATATTTGAATCATCTCCGAATTCTTTTATGTATGATTGGTTTATCTTTGCAAGTCTCTTCGAATTATCAGTTTCGTTTGGCCTACTAGATTGATCTTTCTTGCAATGGGAGAGTTGCTTAGCTTTGGGTTCAATCTTGCGGTGCTCGATCCCAGTGACAGAAAGGGAATCGACACGTATTGTGTTGTTGCCATCGAGGATAAGAAGATGGGGTTTATATCATATTGCATGAATTTATCCCTCTACATCATGTCATCTTGCTTAAGGCGTTACTCTGTTATTATGAACTTAATACTCTAGATGCATGCTGGATAGCGGTCGATGTGTGGAGTAATTTTAGTAGATGCAGGCAGGAGTCGGTCTACTTGTCATGGACGTGATGCCTATATACATGATCATGCCTAGATATTCTCATAATTATTCGCTTTTCTATCAATTGCTCGACAGGAATTTGTTCACCTACCGTAATACTTATGTTGTCTTGAGAGAATCCACTAGTGAAACCTATGGCCCCCGGGTCTATTTTCCATCATACAAGTTTCCAATATATTTTTTTTTTGCAATCTTTACTTTCAATCTATATCATAAAAATACCAAAAATACTTATCTTATTATTATCATCCTCTATCAGATCTCACTCTTGCAAGTGGCTGTGACGCCCCCGATTCAATCGTACACGCAAACGTGTACGATCAAGATCAGGGACTCACGGGAAGATATCACAACACAACTCTACAAATAAAATAAGTCATACAAGCATCATATTACAAGCCAGGGGCCTCGAGGGCTCGAATACAAGAGCTCGATCATAGACAAGTCAGCGGAAGCAACAATATCTGAGTACAAACATAAGTTAAACAAGTTTGCCTTAAGAAGGCTAGCACAAACTGGGATACATATCGAAAGAGGCGCATGCCTCCTACCTGGGATCCTCCTAAACTACTCCTGGTCGTCGTCTGCGGCCTACATGTAGTAGTAGGCACCTCCTGTGTAGTAGGAGTCGTCGTTAGCGGTGGCGTGTGGCTCCTGGACACCATCGTCTAGTCGCAGCAATTGAGTATAGGAGGGGGAAAAGGGGGAACAAAGCAACCGTGAGTACTCATCCAAAGTACTCGAAAGCAAGGAGCTACACTTCATATGTATGCATTGGTATCAAATGGAATAAGGGTATCATATGTGGACTGAACTGCAGAATGCCGGAATAAGAGGGGGATAACTAGTCCTATCGAAGACTACGCTTCTGGTAACCTCCATCTTGCAGCAGAAGAAGAGAGTAGATGGTAAGTTCACCAAGTAACATCGCATAGCATAATCCTAACCGATGATCCTCCCCTCGTCGCCCTGTGAGAGAGCGATCACCGATTGTATCTGGCACTTGGAAGGGTGTATTTTATTAAGTATCCGGTTCTAGTTGTCATAAGTTCAAGGTACAACTCCAAGTCGTCCTGTTACCGAAGATCACGACTATTCGAATAGATTAACTTCCCTGCAGGGGTGCACCACATTTCCCAACACGCTCGATCCCCTTTGTCCGGACACACTTTCCTGGGTCATGCCCAGCCTCTGAAGATCAACACGTCACAACCCTAACTAGGCACAACAGAGAGGTCAACACACCGGTCTAAATCCTATGGCACAGGGGTCTGGGCCCATCGCCCATTACACACCTGCACGTTGCGAGGGCGTCCGGAGAGCAGACCTAGCAACCTCCATTACAAAGGAATTTGTATTACGCGGTCCAACCCGGCGCGCGCCGCTCAGTCGCTAACGTCACGAAGGCTTCGGGTGATACCACGACGTCGAGTGCCCATAACTATTCCCGCGTAGTTGGTTAGTGTGTATAGGCCAGTAGCTAGACTCAGATCAAATACCCAAATCTCGTTAAGCGTGTTATTTTGAAGTAACCGCGCACGCCGACCAGGGCCAGGCCCACCTCTCTCCTAGGTGGTCTCAACCTGCCCTGTCGTTTCGCCACAAAGTAACAGTCGGGGGCCGTCGAGAACCTAGGCCCACCACTACCTGGGTGGAACCACCTGCCCCTTCAGCCCCCAACATCGGAATCACTTGCGGGTACTCAACGAGCCGACCCGACTTTAGTCACAACATGTATAGTATGTATGCATAGTAAATACCCATGATCAACACCCGACGTGAACACGGCCCGATAGTATAGCATGGCAGACTGACAAGAATGTAGGGCCACTGATGACAATCTAGCATCCTATACTAAGCATTTAGGATTGCAGGTAAGGTATCAACAGTTGTAGCAACAATGACAGGCTATGCATCAGAATAGGATTAACGGAAAGTAGTAACATGCTACACTACTCTAATGCAAGCAGTAGAGAGACGAGTAGGCGATATCTGGTGATCAAGGGGGGCGGGCTTGCCTGGTTGCTCTGGCAGGAAAGCGGGGTCGTCAACAGCGTAGTCGATCGGGGCACCAGCTGCGGCGTCAGTCTCATAGTCTACCGGAGAGAATAGGGGGAACAAACAATGAATACAATGCAAACAGATGCATAACGTTGCATGACATCACAAGTAACGTTGCTAGGTGTGCCCTAACGCAGTATGAGGTGATACCAGTGAAGGGGGAAACATCCGGGAAAATATCCCCGGTGTTTCGCGTTTTCGGACAGATGAATCGGAGGGGGAAAGTTGCGTATTCTCTATGCTAGGGATGCGTGGCGGACGAACGGGCTGCGTATCCGGATTCGTCTCGTCGTTCTGAGCAACTTTCATGTACACAGTTTTCCCATCCGAGCTACGGTTTATTTTATATTAATTTTAAAAGATTTAAATCATTTTTAGGATTTATTTAATTATTTAAATCAACATTATCCAGAACAGTGCATGCTGACGTCAGCAGTTGACCATTGACCTGGTCAACCTGACAGGTGGGTCCCACCTGTCAGCGACTGTTTGACTAATTAACAGTAGTCAATTAGGTTAATTAAACTTAATTAGTTAATTTAAATAGAATTAATTTATTATTATTATTATTATTATTATTTATTATATTTTTTAATTCTTTTTTTAAAACGTTCTCAGGGGGCGTGGGCCCCTGCGGTCAGTGACACAGGGGAGGCAACGGGGCGGGTTAGCGGGCGCCCGCCCGCCCGACAGGGCGCTTGCCCAGGCCAGCCGTGGGGCGAGGCGCAGCGGGGACCCGGTGACCACCGCAGCGCGCTGCAGCAGCCGCAGGGAAAGGAAGCAGCGGCGAGCGCGCACGCCGGCGTGGTCATGGGGTGGCGCGGTGGACGGAGGCGGGTGCTAGCGGCGGGCGTGGAAGGGCGGCACGGCGCGTGTGGCAGCGGGTGCGGCGACGGTCGACGCGAGCTGGACGGCGACCGCGGGGCCGACGATGAGTGGGCGCGGCGGAGCCAGGGCGAGGGCTGCGGGACGAGGCCGGAGCTCGACCGGAGCGAGCTCATGGCGCGCAGGCAGCGGGGCGCATCGGCGGCGCGTAGCGTTGCATCGAGGCGCGACGAGTGGATGACGGCGGGGCGCGGAGCGCCGTGTGCGCAGTGCGGAGCGGGGCTCGCGGTTGGCATATGCAGGCGCTGGCGAGGCCGGCGGGTGGCGCGCAGGCCTACAGAGGAGGGTGTGCGGCTGTACGCAGGCGAAGCGCGGCGATGCGAGCGGCGCGCGGGCGCGGTGAGCGCCGTCACGGGGGAGCAAAGGCGGCCACGCGCGCGAGCAGTGCGGCGCGAGAGCGCGTGCACGTACGTGCGCACGGGGGCAGGAGAGAGGAGCAGAGGCGGCCTCACGGGGGGGCTCATAGGAGGGAAAAGGGCAGTGTGGCGTGAGGTGGAGGTCGGAGACGCCGCGACGAAGAGGAGCAGTTCGGCGAGGAGGAGGCGCCGGCGACGTGGTCGTGCGGTGAGGGCGGCTAGCGGCGGCCGGTTCCCCCTCCACGATCCCGATCCAATCGGGGGAGAGGGGGGATATTTTGCGGGGAGTGGGGCTGTCGGTGGTTGACTGGGAGGAGGGGGGGGGGGCCTTGGCCCAGTTGGGCAGGCCAGCTGGGCGGAGCCAGTGGGGGGTGCTTCCTCTTTTTATTTATTTATTTTTGTTTGTTTTGCTCTTTTGTATTTTCTTTCTTTTATTTATTTACTTTTCTGCTTTAAATCATTTTAAATTATTTAGGCATTTTATAAAAATGTGTTACTACACCATATTTATCTATGTAATATTTAGTACAAACCGAACATTTTTATTTTAATGTTTGAAAACTTTTATTATTACCAAACTTTGAATTTGAATTTTGATCAGTTTTTGAACTAACCCGAGATTAACTACAGTAATAGAGGTGACGTGGCATCATTAACGGGGTATTACTATAGCCTAATTATCGGGCGTCACAATTCTCCTCCACTACAAGAAATCTCGTCCCGAGATTTAGGAGCGGGAGTAAGGGGGAAGAGATTAGGTTACGAGATTCCAACATATCTTCTCAGTTGTGGTTGCTCTTCTCAAAGAAGTTACCACTTCCATTGATGTCGTCATTCCTTAGCTTCGGTTTATCAGGATAAGTCATCAGCCTTTCTTGGTGAACTCCATCGTACTTACTAATAAGAAAGGGGCAGCCTGACAATGATAGAATGCTATTAGGGGAAATCATCTGGGGTTTATCCCATGAATGATCACATGAGTAACTCTCGAATCGGTCAAATGGAACACATCGAGAGCCGAGCAAGAAGGTACGGTAAGAAGTTTCAAGTGGCTAGCCAATCATTCGTTGCGTAAAACAGAGTGTGAAAGGGTTTTAGAGCAACGGGAATAAGTATTATGTCTGATACCAGAATTGATGATTTCTTGGAAGGTGGCTCGTGAATTACATACGAAGCCAAGCATGAGGAATAGCCTTTAGGAGCTGGGGTGTACAGGAGAGTCAGGTTTCGATCCTGGGACTTGTGGGTTCTAGGCCCACCATGTGGGTTGAAAGTAGGAGGAGCGGTGACATCTTGCATGGTCAAGATAGCAAGGCATGTCATAGGGTAGCCTGCCAGTTATGTCGGCAACAACGTCGGTACCAAGGGTGAGGGACGAAAAGAACAATCTTCCTGCTCGTTGAACGAGGTGGACCAATAGGCAAAGTTCTCGTCCATCGGTGGCTACCGGAATGTCATCAAGAATAGTAACAGGGTCTTTACTGACAGAGTTGTACATTGAGGTGCTTACCTAAGCAGGAAATTATCTCTACTGAGATAAGTTAGTTTACCGGAAAGGTTAAATAAAAGAATGGAAAGGAAAATATGATTAGTATATTAATTAGAACAATGGAAAGGAAAATGTGTTTAAACACATTTATCAGGAGTATATCCTTCCCAAGAACAAGCAGAGGATGATATCCATGACAGGATAGTAAGTAGAAAACCAATTAGGTAAAGGGAAAGAAATTTCATGACATTACCCAAACAACGGTGTTTGGATAATTGATAAAGAAAATTTAGTATCGTGCTTCAAATGTTCTTATTGGAGATCGGATTACCACAGACATGGTTCGAGATAGCATTGACATGGTCTTCAAGCAAGGTCGGACTTTGGATAGTCAAAGGATCCATCAGGAACAACTTATAGAATAAGTCTTACAATTTCCTTATGGAAGAATGGATAACTTTGATAAAAAGGAAGAACTATAACAAAAGGTCCTCTGGCCAGGTGTGCTAGGTTACATCACCTTACCGGGTCATACAAAGACCAATGTCATAACTCCTGAAAATATGTTCCAACCATCATATCTGACCGAGATTTAGATCTGATTGGTGTCAGGATACCTCATACTCAGGATGCGTGAGAAGAAGGTGCAACACCTATTGTCGAGATGACATTGTGAGATTCTTAGGAAATGAACTATGGAAGAGAGTTCTGAAACAGGAGTTCATCATTAAACCAAGGAGAGAATGAGGGGTGGTTGATGGTCTCAGCGACAATTCATTGGGATTTCCAAAAAGATGGATTTCCACAATTATGTGAACAAGGAGATAACATTAGTCATATCAAATGATACAATGAGGTATGCTCGAGGAAAACATACACAATTTAACAATGATAGAAGGGTGCACCCGGAAATCTGGACTAGGTAGCACGATCAATGTTTGAATGATGATCCAATAAGCAATAGACTTAGAATGAAACTATCGACCATTAACTTCAAAGCAATAGGGTTGCTATAAGTTTTGAAATTTACACCTCTCAGTCCATTTGCCGGTATTTCGGTTAGAAACAATGCGGGGACCAAGAAGGAATGGTGATGGCGAGAAGTATCACTCGTATATAGAACTCTCAAGAGGTGGTGAAATTCTGACAACATTCTTGACCTAAAAGGTGGTAATATTCCAAGCTAAATAAGAACAAACGCTGGATAGCAGGGAACTCAAGGTATAACACAAAACATGAACAAGTTTGTGTTGGAGGGTGTCGGCGTTCTGGGAACGGGGGTCCCCAGACTTGCCTGCCTGCGGCCTGCGGCGTGGCTCAAAGGGGGGCCCAGCACGGCCCATCTTCACCAACACGAACCCAAGACCCTCGCGAGGGGCCAAGCCTCGCGGGGCGGACGATGCGAGCTTCCTCAGGCACGGGTCTCATCAGGCTGGCTCATGAGGGGGCGGAGAGATCAAGGTGGGGTACCTCACGAGGTGCCCGTGATCGCAAGCCATGACGATTCAGGGCGCCAAGCGGGTGCCAGCCTGCGCAGCGTCCTCCTTCCCTCTTTGGTGCAAAGGGGGCAAGCGCAGCCGCGGAGTACCGAGGCATCAGGCAAAGGTTGCCATTTCGGTGCAACGAGACCAAGACCAGGAGGACTACGAGACGGAGGTCACCGTGGAGCCCAAGACGGCGTCATCACCAGAGCTTTGCACAGGCGAAGACTGCTTTTGTCAGGATAGCTGATACTTGCTGTCCCCCTTCAAATTAGCCCGCCATTGTTGGCTCCCTTCCCGCTCAATATTTGGGGAGAGGACCAGGGCCTCTATAAATAGGACTAGCCACCCCCAGGGTAGAGAGGATCGAGAATCAGCCAACCCAGAAACAAGCTGGGGTCGAAATCAGGGTCGGTCAGTTGGAGGAAAGCAGAGAGAGAGAGAGAGAAAGGTGACTGAACTCCTCCGAGCAGTTCATCGCCCCAGCCAAGAACAGACCCTCGCGAGGCTGTTCTCCCTTGTATTGTTCATCATCATCAGCCCAAGAGGCAATCCACCACACCACACACTGGAGTAGGGTATTACACCACAACGGTGGCCCGAACCAGTATAAACCCTGTGTCTCTTGTGTTGTTCTTTCCTTAGTTTAGATCCTAGCATGGCGGAGGGTGCAGGTAGGTAGGAGGCGAAATCTCCGCGCGCACCCCAGTGTTCGAACCTCAAGGGTCTGCCGGAACCCGAAATCCGACATTTGGCGCGCCAGGTAGGGGTGCGCCGGAATTCATCTTCCACCGCCCCGTTCTCCTCCGACCATCACGCCCATGTCTGACGCTCGTCGGGCCCGCGCCGAGCGCCGGGCCGCACTTCGCTTCCCGCGTCGCCCAGACGGCCCCTGTCGGCGGGCATCCACGCCGTTCCCCGTCACCTGCCGTCAACGCCGCCACCGGCCCGGCGGGGGAGGGCAGCAAGCATCGTCCCGGCATCTCGTGCGGCAAGCGGCCGCACCGCAACCCCCACGCTCACCCCAGCTGGTTCTTCGCCCCGCGCGCTCCGCGCACCCATGGAGCCCCGGAACCTCTCCCCTAGGCGCCGCCCACAAGTCACCACATTAAGCCGCTCATCCGCCGGGTCAGCGCCGCTTCCACGCGGCAGGGGGCTCCCCTGGATCTCGCGGCGCCAGAGACCGGCCTGACCTTCAGCTCGGAGGACCACCCCTCCAACTCGTCCTGCTCGGGTGCGCTCCCCATGCTCTGCACCCCCACCATCTGCCATGTGGCCGTCACCAGAACCCTCATTGATGGCGACGCGGGCCTCAGCATGCTCTCGGTCGAGGCCTTCAATCTCCTCTACATACCCCAGGAACGGTTGTGACCCAGCCGGCCCTTCTCAGGCGTTGGGGGCAGATCGTCCAGCTCCTTGGGACAGATCCGGCTCCCAGTAACCTTCGGCACCTACGACAACTTCCGCACGGAGCTGGTCGACTTCGACATCGCCCCCATCGGCCTCCCCTACAACGCCATCCTCGGCTACCCAGCGCTGGCCCAGTTCATGGCAGCGACGCACCCGGCGTACAACCTCATGAAGATGCCCGGGAGCAGCGGTGTCCTCACCGTGCACGGGGACACCGGGGACGCTCTGCGGGTGCTCAAGCTCGTCTTCAAGACAGCGGCGTCGGCACAGCCCGCCGACTTGGAGGCCCCCGAGCCCAAGGGAGCTGCGCCCGCCAAGAAGAAGCAGTTGTTCACCCAAGACAAGGCAGAAACCAAGCAGATACCCGTCGATGAGGACGGGTCCACCAACGCCACTTTCACCATAGGCGCCCACCTCAAACCCGAGCAGGAAGAGGCCCTGGTCGGGTTCCTGCGCGCAAACAAGAAGGTATTCGCTTGGGAGCCAGACCAGTTGGCAGGGATCCCCAGGAGTGTAATCGAGCATCACCTCAACGTGTGCCCCAACGTGCGCCCTGTGAAGCAGAAGGCCAGGCGGCAGTCCACAGAAAAGCAGGCCTTCATCGTCCAAGAGACCCGCAAATTAGAGGCCGCTGGGGTCATTCGCGAGGTCCGATACCCAGATTGGTTGGCCAACCCTGTCGTTGTGCCAAAGAAGGGAGGGAAGGAGCGCATGTGTGTCGACTTCACCAACCTCAACAAAGCATGCCCGCAAGATCCGTTCCCGCTCCCCCGCATCGACCAGATCGTCGATTCCACTGCGGAATGCGACCTGTTATGCTTCCTGGATGCCTTCTCTGGGTATCACCAGATCAAGATGGCGGTAGAAGACGTCGAGAAGACAGCCTTCCTAACCCCGTGTGGGGTGTACTGCTACACATGCATGCCATTCGGGCTGCGTAACGCAGGGGCGACCTTTCAGCGGCTGATGCACATCACCTTGGGCCCGCAGCTCGGGAAGAATGTTGAAGCTTACGTCGATGACATCGTGGTAAAATCTCGGGAGGCCAGGACCTTGATACAAGACCTGGAGGAAACCTTCGCGAGCCTCAACGCAGTGAACCTACGGCTCAACCCAGAGAAGTGTGTGTTCGGAGTCCCCTCGGGCAAGCTCTTGGGTTTCCTCGTGTCCCACCGAGGCATCGAGGCTAACCCGGAGAAGGTCAAGGCAGTGGAAGACATGAGCCCGCCAAAGACCCTCAGAGAAATGCAGAAGCTCACGGGGCGCGTGACCGCGCTAGGGCGCTTCATCTCCAAGTTGGGGGAGCGAGCGCTACCCTTCTTCCAGCTAATGAAGAAAAAGGGGCCCTTCGAGTGGACTGAAGAGGCCGACAAGGCGTTCCAGGATCTCAAGAGATACCTGACCAGTCCACCGGTCATGGTGGCTCCGCGCCCTCAAGAGCCCCTGGTGCTTTACCTGCGCCGCCACTCCCTACTCCGCCAGCGCAGCCTTGGTGGCAGTCAGAGAGGAGCGTCGAATCAAAACCGCAGCAGCGGCCCGGGACGAGGCGGAACAGGAACGGGGAAGGCCCACAGAAACCGCTACAGCGGCTGAGGAGGATCAGCCGCCGCAGAGGGGCGCACCGGAAGCGGAAGAGGCCCCACTCCCAGATGGCCAGTCTCAGGAGCCTCATTGCCTCAAGAGGCGCCAAGGTCTCCGAAGGGAGCCACCAGCACTGACGCACTCCACCTCGTTGAGCACCCAGTGTACTTCGTCAGCACGGTGTTGCGGGATGCAAGGGCACGGTACCCCATGCCTCAGAAACTCCTCCTCGTGCGCTACTGGTGGCCTCGCGCAAGCTGCGGCACTATTTTCAGGGTCACCCCATCAAGGTCGTCTCGTCATACCCCCTGGAGAGAGTGCTCAGGAGCCCCAATTCAGCTGGAAGGGTCGCTGAGTGGAACATAGAGCTGCAAGCGTTTCAGCTCGAATTCAGCACGAGTCATCAAGGGAGCAGCGTTGGCGGATTTTGTGGCAGAATGGACGGAGGCGCCAGGCCTCAAGGCCGACGAGGATCGGTCCCTGTCCCCGGGAAGCGAGGCGCCAGAAGGCTGGGTCATGTACTTCGATGGGGCGTTCTCCAGGCATGGCGCTGGGGCTGGGGCGGTGCTTATATCGCCCACTCAGGACAAGCTCTACTACGCGTGCAGCTCTGTTTCCAGCAAGGTGAAAAGGTCTCCAACAACATAGCGGAGTATGAAGGTTAATAGCGGGCTTGAAGGCCGCAGCTGCCCTGGGGGTGAAACGCCTCACCATCAAGGGCGATTCGCAGCTCCTTGTCAATTTCTCCAACAAGGTGTACGAGCCGAAGGATGAGCACATGGAAGCCTACCTTGCGGAGGTCCGCAGGATGGAGAAGCAGTTCTGGGGGTTGGAGTTGCAGCATGTGCCCCGTGGCACCAATCAGGAGGCCGATGACATCGCCAAACGGGCGTCCAGGCGGTTACCTCAGGAGCCTGGCGTTTTCGAGGAGCGGCTCTTCAAGCCTTCAGCCCTGCCGTCATTATCAAACACGGCTCAGCCCCGGGAGGAGCTCCCCCAGCCACCTGCCTCAGGAGCTCCGGCCTGTGGCCCGGCCTCAGGAGAGCGCCTGCTCCTGACGATGGAACCTCAGGAGGGATGTTGGATCACGGAGCTCCGGAGCTACTTAACGCAAGGGACCCTGCCGGAGAAGGAGGAGGAAGCAGAGCGAGTGGCACGCCAGGCCACGGCATACTGCATCAAAGATGGAGAGCTCTACCGGAAGCGACCAAACGATGTATCCCTGCGCTGCATCTCCAGGGAGCAAGGGAAGGAACTACTGGAAGATATACACGGCGGAGACTGCGGACATCATTCATCATCACGGACCCTCGTCGGCAAGGCGTTCCGCAGTGGGTTTCTATTGGCCCACCGCGCTCAATGACGCCGTGGAACTAGTGAAAGCTTGTGAAGCCTGCCAGTTCCACGCCAAGCAGATCCATCAGCCAGCAGGGAGGCTTGCAGACTATCCCCCTTTCGTGGCCATTCGCAGTCTGGGGGCTGGACATCTTGGGCCCGTTTCCTCGGGCGCCAGGGGGCTACCGCTACCTCTACGTTGCCGTGGACAAGTTCACCAAGTGGGCTGAAGTAGAGGCTGTCCGCACCATTCCCGCGGGTTCCGCGGTCAAGTTCATCAAGGGCATCGTGAGCCGGTTCGGGGTGCCGAATCGCATCATCACGGACAACGGTTCGCAGTTCACCAGTAACCTCTTCAAAACATACTGTGCTAACCTTGGAACGCAGATATGCTACGCTTCGGTGGCGCACCCCCGAAGCAACGGCCAGGCCGAGCGGGCAAACGCGGAGGTCCTGAGGGGCCTCAAGACCAGGACGTTCAAGAAGAAGCTGGAGGCCTGCGGCAGAGGTTGGTACGACGAGCTTCAGTCCGTGCTGTGGTCCATCCGCACCACGCGACCAAGCCGACTGGAGAGACCCCGTTCTTCCTGGTCTACGGAGCGGAAGCGGTCCTCCCTCACGAGGTCAGACGTCGCTCCGCGCGGGTCCTGGCGTTCGACGAGGCGCAGCAGGACGCCATGCGGGGGATGGACC
>NC_053028.1:512894818-512909407 GCF_003073215.2 Triticum urartu | reverse complement strand
TATTGCTCCTAATTAGTGTAAACTGCATCTGCTTAGCTTACACACGATACATGTGAATATGACACGCTTTCCTCTTTTTGGTACAGACTATATCTGTCTATCACATCATGTTCTTACATGAAACTACTCTTCTTGTGTATCCTACATCAGTCACTTATGATGTAACACCTTTAAGTTGGCAGTGTGATATTGGTTTGCGTCTTGAATATGATTTCTAGCATGTATTGCTTCAAGTTTGATGAACGCCACCTATGACGAGACCGTTTTAACTTGGCAGAGTGATATTGATTGCACCTTTCATATGGTGTCTAGTTTGCAGTGCTTCTAATTTGTTGAAGTGCCTTCTGCTTAGTTACCACATCATAGGTGTGAATATGTCAAGCCGTCCATTTTTTCATACATATTCCATCCTCGTATCATGACTTTGCCTTTCATCAGAGTAGCATTCGTCAGTATCATGTATCAATGAGTTCTGAAGAGCAAATTTTATTCCTTTTTCTTGTAGGTTTGACTTGACAAGGCAAAATCAAGAAAGAGGAAGGAAAGAGTAAGGAAGGCGATGATGGCGGTCCTCTACAGCAACGAAAACGGAGCATCTGTACCGATTCTCCTTGTACTGATAATGCATTACAAGGTTCAAGTCTCCGCTCCCCTATTCGGCTACTCCACCATCCAAGGTGCTTGCTCTAACTTGGAAGTGTGATATCTCGTTGCATGTTGCATATAGTGTCTAGCTTGTATTGCTCCTAATTAGTGTAAACTGCATCTTCTTAGCTTACACATGGTACGTGTGAATATGACATGCTTTCCTGTTTTTGGTACATACTATATTTGTCTATCACACCATGTTCTTACATGAAACTACTCTTCTTGTGTATCCTGCATTAGCCACTTATGATGGAACACCTTTTAGTTGGCAGTGTGATATTGGTTTGCGTCTTGAATATGATTTCTAGCATGTATTGCTTCTAGGTTGATGAATGCCACCTATGACGAGACAGTTTTAACTTGGCGGAGTGATATTGATTGCACCTTTCATATGGTGTCTAGTTTGAAGTGCTTCTAATTTGTTGAAGTGCCTTCTGCTTAGTTACCACATCATAGGTGTGAATATGTCAAGCCGTCCATTTTTCCGTACATATTCCATCCTCGTATCATGACTTTGCCTTTCATCAGAGTAGTGCTCGTCAGTATCATGCATCAATGAGTTCTGAAGAGAAAATTTTATTCCTTTTTCTTGTGGGTTTGACTTGACAAGGCAAAATCAACAAAGAGGAAGGAAGGCGATGATGGTGGTCCTCTGCAGCAATGTAAACGGAGCATCTGTACCGATTCTCCTTGTACTGATAGTGCATTACAAGGTCCAAGTCTCCGCTCACCTACTCCACCAACCAAGTGCTTGCTCTAACTTGGCAGTGTGATATGTAGTTGCATGTTGCATATGGTGTATAGCTTGTATTGCTCCTAATTAGTGTAAACTTCATCTGCTTAGCTTACACATGATACGTGTGAATATGACACGCTTTCCTGTTTTTGGTACATACTATGTCTGTCTATCACACCATGTTCTTACATGAAACTACTCTTCTTGTGTATCCTGCATCAGTCACTTATGATGGAACTCCTTTAAGTTAGGAGTGTGATATTGGTTTGCGTCTTCAATATCATTTCTAGCACGTATTGATTCAAGTTTGATGAACGCCACCTATGACGAGACAGTTTTAACTTGGCAGAGTGATATTGATTGCACCTTTCATAAGGTGTCTAGTTTGCAGTGCTTCTAATTTGTTGAAGTGCCTTCTCCTTAGCTACCACATGATAGGTGTGAATATGTCAAGCCGTCCATTTTTTCATACATATTCCATCGTCATATCATGACTTTGCCTTTCACCAGAGTAGTGTTCGTCAGTATCATGCATCAATGAGTTCTGGAGAGAAAATTTTATTCCTTTTTCTTGTGGGTTTGACTTGGCAAGGCAAAATCAAGAAATAGGAAGGAAGGCGATGATGGTGGTCCTCTGCAGCAACGTAAATGGAGCATCTGTAACGATTCTCCTTGTACTGATAGTGCATTACAAGGTCCAAGTCTCTGCTCCCCTACTCCCCCATCCAAGGTGCTTGCTCTAACTTGGCAGAGTTATATCTGTTTGCATGTTGCATATGGTGTCTAGCTTGTATTGCTCCTAATTAGTGTAAACTGCATCTGCTTAGCCTACACATGACACGTGTGAATATGACACACTTTCCGGTTTTTTGGTACATACTATATCTGTCTATCACACCATGTTCTTACATGAAACTACTCTTCTTGTGTATCCTGCATCAGTCACTTATGATGGAACACCTTTAAGTTGGCAGTGTGATATTGGTTTGCCTCTTGAATATGATTTCTAGCATGTATTGCTTCAAGTTTGATGAACGCCACCTATGACGAGACAGTTTTAACTTGGCAGAGTGATATTGATTGCACCTTTCATACGGTGTCTAGTTTGAAGTGCTTCTAACTTGTTGAAGTGCCTTCTCCTTAGTTACCACATCATAGGTGTGAATATGTCAAGCCGTCCATTTTTTCGTACATATTCCATCCTCGTATCATGACTTTGCCTTTCATCAAAGTAGTGTTCGCCAGTATCATGCATCAATGAGTTCTGAAGAGCAAATTTTATTCCTTTTTCTTGTGGGTTTGACTTGACAAGGCAAAATCAACAAAGAGGAAGGAAGGTGATGATGGTGGTCCTCTACAGCAATGTAAACGGAGCATCTGTACCGATTCTCCTTGTACTGATAGTGCATTACAAGCTCCAAGTCTCTGCTCCCCTACTCCACCATCCAAGTGCTTGCTCTAACTTGGCAGTGTGATATCTAGTTGCATGTTGCATATGGTGTATAGCTTGTATTGCCCCTAATTAGTGTAAACTGCATATGCTTAGCTTACACATGATACGTGTGAATATGACACGCTTTCTTGTTTTTTGGTACATACTATATCTGTCTATCACACCATGTTCTTACATGAAACTACTCTTCTTGTGTATCCTGCATCAGTCACTTATGATGGAACACCTTTATGTTGGCAGTGTGATATTGGTTTGCGTCTTGAATATGATTTCTAGCATGTATTGCTTCAAGTTTGATGAACGCCACCTATGATGAGACAGTTTTAACTTGGCAGAGTGATATTGATTGCACCTTTCATATGGTGTCTAGTTTGAAGTGCTTCTAACTTGTTGAAGTGCCTTCTCCTTAGTTACCACATCATAGGTGTGAATATGTCAAGCCGTCCATTTTTTCGTACATATTCCATCCTCGTATCATGACTTTGCCTTTCATCAAAGTAGTGTTCTCCAGTATCATGCATCAATGAGTTCTGAAGAGCTAATTTTATTACTTTTTCTTGTGGGTTTGACTTAACAAGGCAAAACCAACAAAGAGGAAGGAAGGCGATGATGGTGGTCCTCTGCAGCAATGTAAACGGAGCATCTGTACCGATTCTCCTAGTACTGATAGTGCATTACAAGGTCCAAGTCTCTGCTCCACTACTCCACCATCCAAGTGCTTGCTCTAACTTGGCAGTGTGATATCTAGTTGCATGTTGCATATGGTGTATAGCTTGTATTGCTCCTAATTAGTGTAAACTTCATCTGCTTAGCTTACACATGACACGTGTGAATATGACACGCTTTCCGGTTTTTTGGTACATACTATATCTGTCTATCACACCATGTTCTTACATGAAACTACTCTTCTTGTGTATCCTGCATCAGTCACTTATGATGGAACACCTTTAAGTTGGCAGTGTGATATTAGTTTGCGTCTTGAATATGATTTCTAGCATGTATTGCTTCAAGTTTGATGAACGCCACCTATGATGAGACAATTTTAACTTGGCAGAGTGATATTGATTGCACCTTTCATATGGTGTCTAGTTTGAAGTACTTCTAACTTGTTGAAGTGCCTTCTCCTTAGTTACCACATCATAGGTGTGAATATGTCAAGCCGTCAATTTTTTCGTACATATTCCATCCTCTTATCATGAATTTGCCTTTCATCAAAGTAGCGTTCTCCAGTATCATGCATCAATGAGTTCTGAAGAGCAAATTTTATTCCTTTTTCTTGTGGGTTTGACTTGACAAGGCAAAATCAACAAAGAGGAAGGAAGGCGATGATGGTGGTCCTCTGCAGCAATGTAAACGGAGCATCTGTACCGATTCTCCTTGTACTGATAGTGCATTACAAGGTCCAAGTCTCCGCTCCCCTACTCCACCATCCAAGTGCTTGCTCTAACTTGGCAGTGTGATATCTAGTTGCATGTTGCATACCGTGTATAGCTTGTATTGCTCCTAATTAGTGTAAACTTCATCTGCTTAGCTTACACATGACACGTGTGAATATGACACGCTTTCCTGTTTTTGGTACATACTATATCTGTCTATCACACCATGTTCTTACATGAAACTACTCTTCTTGTGTATCCTGCATCAGTCACTTATGATGGAACACCTTTAAGTTGGCAGTGTGATATTGGTTTGCGTCTTGAATATGATTTCTAGCATGTATTGCTTCAAGTTTGATGAACGCCACCTATGACGAGACAGTTTTAACTTGGCAGAGTGATATTGATTGCACCTTTCATATGGTGTCTAGTTTGTAGTACTTCTAATTTGTTGAAGTGCCTTCTCCTTAGTTACCACATCATAGGTGTGAATATGTCAAGCCGTCCATTTTTTCATACATATTCCATCCTCGTATCATGACTTTGCCTTTCATCAGAGTAGTGTTCGTCAGTATCATGCATCAATTAGTTCTGAAGAGCAAATTTTATTGCTTTTTCTTGTGGCTTTTAACTTGACAAGGCAAAATCAAGAAAGAGGAAGGAAGGCGATGATGGTGGTCCTCTGCAGCAACGTAAACGGAGCATCTGTACCGATTCTCCTTGTACTGATAGTGCATTAAAAGTTCCAAGTCTCCGCTCCCCTACTCCACCATCCAAGGTGCTTGCTCTAACTTGGAAGTGTGATATCTGGTTGCATGTTGCCGATGGTGTCTAGCTTGTATTGCTCCTAATTAGTGTAAACTACATCTGCTTAGCTTACACATGATACGTGTGAATATGACACGCTTTCCTGTTTTTGATACATAATATATCTGTCTATGACACCATGTTCTTACATGAAACTACTCTTCTTGTGTATCCTGCATCAGTCATTTATGATGGAACACCTTTAAGTTGGCAGTGTGATATTGGTTTGCGTCTTGAATATGATTTCTAGCAAGTATTGTTTCAAGTTTGATGAACACCACCTATGACGAGACAGTTTTAACTTGGCAGAGTGATATTGATTGCACCTTTCATATGGTGTCTAGTTTGCAGTGCTTCTAATTTATTGAAGTGCCTTCTCCTTAGTTACCACATCATAGGTGTGAATATCTCAAGCCGTCCATTTTTTGTACATATTCCATCCTCGTATCATGACTTTGCCTTTCATCAGAGTAGTGTTCGTCAGTATCATGCATCAATGAGTTCTGAAGAGCAAATTTTATTGCTTTTTCTTGTGGGTTTTAACTTGACAAGGCAAAATCAAGAAAGAGGAAGGAAGGCGATGATGGTGGTCCTCTGCAGCAACGTAAACGGAGCATCTGTACCGATTCTCCTTGTACTGATAGTGCATTACAAGGTCCAAGTCTCCGCTCCCTACTCCACCATGCAAGGTGCTTGCTCTAACTTGGCAGTGTGATATCTGGTTGCATGTTGCTTATGGTGTCTAGCTTGTATTGCTCCTAATTAGTGTAAACTGCATCTGCTTAGCTTACACACGATACATGTGAATATGACACGCTTTCCTCTTTTTGGTACAGACTATATCTGTCTATCACATCATGTTCTTACATGAAACTACTCTTCTTGTGTATCCTACATCAGTCACTTATGATGTAACACCTTTAAGTTGGCAGTGTGATATTGGTTTGCGTCTTGAATATGATTTCTAGCATGTATTGCTTCAAGTTTGATGAACGCCACCTATGACGAGACAGTTTTAACTTGGAAGAGTGATATTGATTGAACCTTTCATATGGTGTCTAGTTTGAAGTGCTTCTGACTTGTTGAAGTGCCTTCTCCTTAGTTACCACATCATAGGTGTGAATATGTCAAGCCGTCCATTTTTTCGTACATATTCCATCCTCGTATCATGACTTTATCTTTCATCAGAGTAGTGTTCGTCAGTATCATGCATCAATGAGTTCCGAAGAGCAAATTTTATTCCTTTTTCTTGTGGGTTTGACTTGACAAGGAAAAATCAACAAAGAGGAAGGAAGGCGATGATGGTGGTCCTCTGCAACAACGTAAACGGAGCATCTGTACCGATTCTCCTTGTACTGATAGTGCATTACAAGGTCCAAGTCTCCGCTCCCCTACTCCACCATCCAAGGTGCTTGCTCTAACTTGGCAGTGTGATATCTGGTTGCCTGTTGCATATGGTGTCTAGCTTGTATTGCTCCTAATTAGTGTAAACTACATCTGCTTAGCTTACACATGATACCTGTGAATATGGCACGCTTTCCTGTTTTTGGTACATACTATATCTGTCTATCACACCATGTTCTTACATGAAACTACTCTTCTTGTGTATCCTGCATCAGTCACTTATCATGGAACAACTTTAAGTTTGCAGTGTGATATTGGTTTGCGTCTTGAATATGATTTCTAGCATGTATTGCTTCAAGTTTGATGAACGCCACCTATGACGAGACAGTTTTAACTTCGCAGAGTGATATTAATTGCACCTTTCATATGGTGTCTAGTTTGAAGTGCTTCTAATTTGTTGAAGTGCCTTCTCCTTAGTTACCACATCATAGGTGTGAATATGTCAAGCCGTCCATTTTTTCAGACATATTCCATCCTCGTATCATGACTTTGCCTTTCATCAGAGTAGTGTTCATCAGTATGATGCATCAATGAGTTATGAAGAGCAAATTTTATTCCTTTTTCTTGTGGGTTTGACTTGACAAGGAAAATTCAAGAAAGAGGAAGGAAGGCGATGATGGTGGTCCTCTGCAGCAACGTAAACGGAGCGTCTGTACCGATTCTCCTTGTACTGATAGAGCCTTACAAGGTCCAAGTCTCCGCTCCCCTACTCCACCATCCAAGGTGCTTGCTCTAACTTGGCAGTGTGATCTCTGGTTGCCTGTTGCATATGGTTTCTAGCTTGTATTGCTCCTAATTAGTGTAAACTGCATCTGCTTAGCTTACACATGATACGTGTGAATATGACACGCTTTCCTATTTTTGGTACATACTATATCTGTCTATCACACCATGTTCTTACATGAAACTACTCTTCTTGTGTATCCTGCATCAGTCACTTATGATGGAACACCTTTAAGTTGGTAGTGTGATATTGGTTTGCGTCTTGAATATGATTTCTAGCATGTATTGCTTCAAGTTTGCACCTTTCATGTGGTGTCTAGTTTGCACCTATGACGAGACAGTTTTAACATGGCAGAGTGATATTGATTGCACCTTTCATGTGGTGTCTAGTTTGAAGTGCTTCTAATTTGTTGAAGTGCCTTCTGCTTAGTTACCACATCATTGGTGTGAATATGTCAAGCCATCCATTTTTTCGTACATATTCCATCCTCGTATCTTGACTTTGCCTTTCATGAGAGTAGTGTTCGTCAGTATCATGCATTAATGAGTTCTAAAGAGCAAATTTTATTCCTTTTTATTGCGGGTTTGACTTGACAAGGCAAAATCAAGAAAGATGAAGGAAAAGAGTAAGGAAGGCGATGATAGCGGTCCTCTGCATCAACATAAATGGAGCATCTGTACTAATTCTCCTTGTACTTATAGTGCATTACAAGGTCCAAGTCCCTGCTCCCCTACTCCACCATCCAAGGTGCTTGCTCTAACTTGGCAGTGTGATATCTGGTTGCATGTTGCATATGGTGTCTAGCTTGTATTGCTCCTAATTAGTGTAAACTGCGTCTGCTTAGCTTAGACATGATACGTGTGAATATAACACGCTTTCCTGTTTTTGGTACATACTATATCTGTCTATCACACCATGTTCTTACATGAAACTACTCTTCTTGTGTATGCTGCATCAGTCACTTATGATGGAACACATTTAAGTTGGCAATGTGATATTGGTTTGCGTCTTGAATATGATGAGACAGTTTTAACTTGGCAGAGTGATATTGATTGCGCCTTTCATATGGTGTCTAGTTTGAAGTGCTTCTAACTTGTTGAAGTCCCTTCTCCTTACTTACCACATCATAGGCGTCAATATGTCAAGCCGTCCATTTTTTCGTACATATTCCATCCTCGTATCATGACTTTATCTTTCATCAGAGTAGTGTTCGTCAGTATCATGCATCAATGAGTTCTGAAGAGAAAATTTTATTCCTTTTTCTTGTGGGTTTGAGTTGACAAGGCAAAATCAACAAAGAGGAAGGAAGGCGATGATGGTGGTCCTCTGCAGCAACGTAAACGGAGCATCTGTACCGATTCTCCTTATACTGATAGTGCATTACAAGGTCCAAGTCTTCGCTCCCCTACTCCACCATCCAAGGTGCTTGCTCTAACTTGGCAGTGTGATATCTAGTTGCATGTTGCATATGGTGTCTAGCTTCTATTGCTCATAATTAGTGTAAACTGCGTCTGCTTAGCTTACACATGATACGTGTGAATATGACACGCTTTCCTGTTTTTGGTACATACTATATATGTCTATCACACCATGTTCTTACATGAAACTACTCTTCTTGTGTATCCTGCATCAGTCACTTATGATGGAACACATTTAAGTTGGAAGTGTGATATTGGTTTGCGTCTTGAATATGATTTCTAGCATGTATTGCTTCAAGTTTTATGAACTCCACCTATGACGAGACAGTTTTAACTTGGCAGAGTGATATTGATTGCACCTTTCATATGGTGTCTAGTTTGAAGTGCTTCTAACTTGTTGAAGTCCCTTCTCCTTACTTACCACATCATAGGCGTGAATATGTCAAGCCGTCCATTTTTTCGTACATATTCCATCCTAGTATCATGACTTTATCTTTCATCAGAGTAGTGTTCGTCAGTATCATGCATCAATGAGTTCTGAAGAGCAAATTTTATTCCTTTTTCTTGTGGGTTTGAGTTGACAAGGCAAAATCAACAAAGAGGAAGGAAGGCGATGATGGTGGTCCTCTGCAGCAACGTAAACGGAGGATCTGTACCGATTCTCCTTATACTGATAGTGCATTACAAGGTCCAAGTCTTCGCTCCGCTACTCCACCATCCAAGGTGCTTGCTCTAACTTGGCAGTGTGATATCTGGTTGCATGTTGCCTATGGTGTCTAGCTTCTATTGCTCCTAATTAGTGTAAACTGCGTCTGCTTAGCTTAGACATGATACGTGTGAATATGACACGCTTTCCTGTTTTTGGTACATACTATATATGTCTATCACACCATGTTCTTACATGAAACTACTCTTGTTGTGTATCCTGCATCAGTCACTTATGATGGAACACATTTAAGTTGGCAGTGTGATATTGGTTTGCGTCTTGAATATGATTTCTAGCATGTATTGCTTCAAGTTTGATGAACTCCACCTATGACGAGATAGTTTTAACTTGGCAGAGTGATATTGATTGCACCTTTCATATGGTGTCTAGTTTGAAGTGCTTCTAACTTGTTGAAGTCCCTTCTCCTTACTTACCACATCATAGGCGTGAATATGTCAAGCCGTCCATTTTTTCGTACATATTCCATCCTCGTATCATGACTTTATCTTTCATCAGAGTAGTGTTCGTCAGTATCATGCATCAATGAGTTCTGAAGAGCAAATTTTATTCCTTTTTCTTGTGGGTTTGACTTGACAAGGCAAAATCAACAAAGAGGAAGGAAGGCAATGATGGTGGTCCTCTGCAGCAACGTAAACGGAGCATCTGTACCGATTCTCTTTGTACTGATAGTGCATTACAAGGTCCAAGTCTTCGCTCCCCTACTCCACCATCCAAGGTGCTTGCTCTAACTTGGCAGTGTGATATCTGGTTGCATGTTGCCTATGGTGTCTAGCTTCTATTGCTCCTAATTAGTGCAAACTGCGTCTGCTTAGCTTAGACATGATACGTGTGAATATGACACGCTTTCCTGTTTTTGGTACATACTATATATGTCTATCACACCATGTTCTTACATGAAACTACTCTTCTTGTGTATCCCGCATCAGTCAGTTATGATGGAACACATTTAAGTTGGCAGTGTGATATTGGTTTGCGTCTTGAATATGATTTCTAGCCTGTATTGCTTCAAGTTTGATGAACGCCACCTATGACGAGACAGTTCTAACTTGGTAGAGTGATATTGATTCCACCTTTCATATGGTGTCTAGTTTGCAGTGCTTCTAATTTGTTGAAGTGCCTTCTCCTTAGTTACCACATCATAGGCATGAATATGTAAAGCCGTCCATTTTTTCGTACATATTACATCCTCGTATCATGACTTTGCCTTTCATCAGAGTAGTGTTCCTTAGTATCATGCATTAATGAGTTCTGAAGAGCAAATTTTATTCCTTTTTCTTGTGGGTTTGACTTGACAGGGAAAAATCAAGAAAGAGGAAGGAAGGCGATGATGGTGGTCCTCTGCAGCAACGTTGTCGGATTTCGGGTTCCGGCAGACCCTTGAGGTTCGAACACTTGGGTGCGCACGGAGTTTTCGCCTCCTACCTACCTGCACCCCTCCGCCATGCAAGGATCTAAACTACGGAAAGAACAGGACAAGGGACACAGGGTTTATACTGGTTCGGGCCACCGTTGTGGTGTAATACCCTACTCCAGTGTGTGGTGTGGTGGATTGCCTCTTGGGCTGATGATGATGAACAATACAAGGAAGAACAGCCTCGCAAGGGTCTGTTCTTGGCTGAGGCGATGAACTGCTGGGAGGAGTTGAGTCACCTTTCTCTCTCTCTCTCCCTGCTTCCAACCAACCGACCTCAGAGACCGAACCCCTGGAACCGAACCCCTGGAACCGAACCCCTGGAACCGAACCCCTGGAACTGAACCCCTTGCTATGTGGGTGGTCGGTCCTATTTATAGAGGCCCTGGTCCTCTTCCCAAATATCGAGCGAGAAGGGAGCCAACAATGGTGGGCTAATTTGAAGGGGCACAGCAAGTATCAGCTATCCTGACAAAAGTGGTCTTCGTCTGCGCAAAGCTCTAGTGATGACGCCGTCCTGGGCTCCACGATGACCTCCATCTCGTAGTCCTCCTGGTCTTGGTCTCGTTGCACCGAAATGGCAACCTTTTCCTGATGCCTCGGTACTCCGCGGCTGCGCTTGCCCCCTTTGCACCAAAGAGGAAAGGAGGACACTGCGTGGGCTGGCACCCGCCTGGCGCTCTTGGTCGTCATGGCTTACGTCACGGGCACCTCGTGAGGTACCCCGCTTTGATCTCTCCGCCTCCTCATGAGCCAGCCTGACGAGGCCGTGCCTGAGGAAGCTCCGCGTCGTCCGCCCCACGAGGCTTGGCCCTTCGTGAGGGTCTTGGGTTTGTGTTGGTGAAGATGGGCCGTGCTGGGCCCCCCTTAAGCCACGCCACAGGCCGCAGGCAGGCAAGTCTGGGGACCCCCGTTCCTAGAACGCCGACAGTAGCCCCCGGGCCCAAGGCGCGCCTGGACTTGGCCGTGCAGGGAGGCGGAAGGCAAGAGCGAAGCGCCGCGGGCCCTAACAGCCTGCGGCCTTGGGCGCCGCGTGGCGGTTGACTAGACGTGGGCGCCTTAGCAACCGCGCGAGTTGATAAAGGAGTGGCATCCACCTAGGCCCTGCTTCTTGCTTTCCCCGGTTGCTGCTCAGATCCCCTTTCTTGCGCCTCTCCTTCCTTCCTCCGAAATCTCCAGATCCGCTCTGACCGTGCGACCTAGGAAGCCATGGCGCCTCGCCAGCCCCCGGCCGCAGCTTGGTACTCGTCTGCCCTGAACTCTCCGAACGTGTCGGAGGCAAGCCTTGCCTGGTTGCGCCAGATGGAGATGGCGCGGGGAATCGACGGGGTGAAGGTGTTCAAGGCCGGCTCCGCCACCCCTGAGGGTCAAAGGAGCACCTTATATCCGCTCTTCGTAAGTGCCATTGTTGCTGGCCTGGTGCCTCCCTTCTCTGAGTTCTTCTTCTCTATCCTCCGCCATTACAAGCTACAGGCTCTGCATCTCCACCCCATCTCCGTCCTTCTCCTAGCAATCTTTGCTTATTATTGCGAGGCCCAAGTTGGGGTGCAGCCCTCAGTGGCCTTGCTGCGCCACTACTTCTACCTCCGGACCTCTCACGGTTCTGCTTCCGCGTGCGCGAGCTTCATCGCGTACGGTGGCACCATTGCCATCTCGAACCCTGGGAAGAGGATTGAGGGCTTCAGGAGCAAGTGGATCTTGGTGGATGCTGGGCGCATCCACCCTTGGCTGATCTTGCCCACGGAGCAGCCCATGAGCTCCAGCGACTGGGGTCGAGCGGAGCTCGCGGATCCCCGCGCAAAGATGGTGTTGGAGAAGATGGACGCGGATCTGAGGCCGACCGACATGGCGGCGGCGAAGCTGATCGGCGCGTCGCTGCTGAGGAGTTCCTGGAGCACCAGCTGGCTCCGCTTCGGCAGTACTCACTTCCAATGTGGAGGCCCCGTCCGAGCCCCGTGGCCTTGGCCGACGGAGACCTAGGTGCGGTTCTCCAATCTCTGGTCGGGGGCAATGTGGCGAGGTTGGAGGGTGCTCCTACGCCCTTGTTCCTCCGCGACGACTGGGAGCGGGTAGTGAAGTCCATGCCCGTCTTCAACGGGGAGGGGCCCGTACCCCTGGAAGCTCCTGAGGGACCGGTGGACGTGCCCTCCGACGACTCCAGTGAAGAGGAGGAAGGAGGGGAGCGGGGAAAACGGCTTGACTCCAAGGCGACTGACGGAGAGTCGAGGGCTCCCCTCCCCCGGCGCAGGTCCCGCGTTCTCCGCCTCTCTCCGAGCGATGATGACGAGGATGATGACGAAGGCGACGACTAACAGGACGGCGGGAGCTCGCCCCCGATCCCGAAGAAGGACAGGACCGGGCTGATCTCCCGCGGGTCAGCCCCGGCCCCGGGGCGGACCGCAGACGCACCTTCCGCCTCCAAGCTTCCCGAGGTTGACCCTTCCAGCCGGCTTTCAAGCTTCAGATTTGGCCGGAGGCCGCTTGAGCTCACTGGCAGCGACCCGTAAGCGTTCGATTCTTGTCTTTATTTCTTGCTCTGCTTCTGAGGCTTGACGTACGCATCTCTTGGATAGGCTGGCGCCCGCAGGAAAGAAGCCGAAGGGGGCTCCTGAGGTTCCATCCGCGGCGGCGCCTCTGCCTGCGAAGGAGGGTGACCGCGACGCGCAGGCTTCTCCTGCCCGGTCGTCCTTGCGAGGCCGGGCCGAGCCGGCTAGGGCGGGCTCAGCCCCCACGGCCCAAGTGGCTCCCGAGGTGTCCTTGCCTGCCGCCGCCACTACAGCTGTCGGGGCGCGGCAGACTCCGCCTCAGGATGCTGTGGCCGCGCTGCCGCCTTCTCTTCCTACTCCACCGGCTGTTGTCTCTCCGACTCCTTCTGCCATTCTGGATCGCGCTGTTGCTGAACTGGACCGACTGTGGCAGGATCTTCTTGGGGCCGACCCTCGCTTGGTGGCCGGGCGCTTGGAGCTGGCTTCTGGACGGGTTTGCTCCGACGCTTCGATTCGGGCGGCGATGGTCCAGGCTTCGACGGCATGCGACGAGGAGAAGCAGGCCGTCCTTGAGGCGAAGGCTGCTCGTGATGCAGCCCTGGGGGAGGTGGTCGACATCCGCGGTCGCTGCAACGCGCTGTAGGACGAGCTGCAAGGCCTGCGGGATCAGCTCGCGAAAGAAGTCCGCCTTCGCCAAGAGCTGGAAGAAGGCGTGAAGGCTCGCAAGGCGGCCGTCGAGGGCCGGGAAGCCAAGCTCAAGAAGCGCCGCGACCACCTAGGCGCGCTGGAGCAGGAGTTGGGGGCGAGGAAGGCCGAGCTGGACGACAAGGCCCTGGTTCTTGCCGAGGACCGCGTGTCCTTCACGGAGTTGGAGACGAAGGCTCGCTCCTCGCTGAGGACGCTCTATGACAGCGGCCTGGAGAGCCCACTGGCTGGCACCGAGGACGGCCCCGCCAAGCTGCTTCCCTTCCTGGTTCACGCTCTTGAAGATGTCGCCCTTGGCCTTGGCCCCACGGCCAAGGCCGAGGTGCGTGTCCTGTCTTCTGCAGCACTCACGTGGGTCCTCACCCACATCTACCTTCACGATCCCGGTGTCGACCTCGACAGCCTGCTGGAGCCAGTGAGCGGCGAGCGTGCCGCTGCCACTGCCGAGGCCATGAAGGGTCGCGTAGAGGCTCTGCTGGGGAAGTTCCGGGCCTTCAGCACCAAGCCGGAGCAAGGCGCTGCCGACCCTGCTGCTCCGTGAGGCGAACCCACTCCGCGCCGCTCCCCTGCCGCCAAGTGACTCCGTCGTGGCTCCTGTCCTGCTTTTAATTCCTGCACATGTATCACGCCTCAGGGAGGTGTTTAAACTTGCGTTTGGTATTGGGATAACAGTGTGGACTGTAATATTTGCTTT
>NC_053028.1:512830989-512893589 GCF_003073215.2 Triticum urartu | reverse complement strand
TCATCGGATGAACCACTATGTCGAGGATTCACGCAACCCCATATACAATTCCCTTTGTCAATCGGTACGTTACTTGCCCGAGATTCGATCGTCGGTATCCCAATACCTCGTTCAATCTCATTACCGGCAAGTCACTTTACTCGTACCGTAATGCATGATCCCGTGACCAGACACTTGGTCACTTTGAGCTCATTATAATGATGCATTACTCAGTGGGCCCAGAGATACCTCTCTGTCATACGGAGTGACAAATCCCAGTCTTGATCCGTGTCAACCCAACAGACACTTTCGGAGATACCCGTAGTATACCTTTATAGTCACCCAGTTACGTTGTGACGTTGGTACACCCAAAGCACTCCTACGGTATCCGGGAGTTACACGATCTCATGGTCTAAGGAAAAGATACTTGACATTGGAAAAACTCTAGCAAACGAACTATACGATCTTGTGCTATGTTTAGGATTGGGTCTTGTCCATCACATCATTCTCCTAATGATGTGATCTCGTTATCAATGACATCCCCATGTCCATAGCCAGGAAACCATGACTATCTGTTGATCAACGAGCTAGTCAACTAGAGGCTCACTAGGGACACATTGTGGTCTATGTATTCACACATGTATTACGATTTCTGGATAATACAATTATAGCATGAATAATAGACAATTATCATGAACAAGGAAATATAATAATCATTTTATTATTGCCTCTAGGGCATATTTCCAACAACATCAAGATCGTTTCAAATCAAGAACACGAGAGCGAGAGAGATCAAACACATAGCTACTAGTACAAACCCTCAGCCCCGAGGGTGAATTACTCCCTACTCATCATGGAGGCCGTCTGGATGATGAAGATGGACTCCGGTGATGATTTCCCCCTTCGTCAGAGTGCTACAGAGGCTTGTGGCGACGGAGTCAAAGTTCTAGGGTTATTTTTGGGGCTTCTGTATTTATAAGAATTTTTAGCGTTGGAATCACGCGAAAATGGGCCACGAGATGCCCACTACCCACCAGCCCACCACTTTTGCCCTAGCGTGCCCTGACAGGTAGTGGTCACCTCGTGGATCTTCTGGCCCTCCCATGAAGCTTCGGGGGTCTCTTTTGTTCCAAAAAATCATCAGAAAGTTTCACTGCATTTGGACTCCATTTGATATGGATTTTCTGGAAAACCAAAAACAAGCAGGAAACAGCAACTGGCACTGGGCACTAGGTCAATATGTTAGTCCATAAAAATCATATAAAAGTGCACCAAAATCATAAAAAACTATATTAAAGGCATGAATACTTCATAAATTATAGATATGTTGCAGACATATCAAGACTCAATTACTTTCAATGAATAATCTGATCATAAATCCACAATTCATAGGATCCCAACAAACAGACAGCCAAAGAAGTACATCGAATAGAACTCCATGGAGATCATGGAGAACTTTGTATTGAAGATCGAAGAGAAAGAAGAAGTCATCTAGCTACTAGCTATGGACCCATGGGTCTGTGGTAAACTACCGACACATCATTGGAGGTGGCGTAAGGATGATGTGGAAACCCTCCGTGATTGACCCCCTAGCAGAGTACCAGAAAAGGCCTTCAGATGGGATCGCAGAAGGAAGCTTTCGGCGACCGAAAAAGTGTTTCGAATGGCTCTCTATTGGGTCTGGAATATTTGGGAATTTATGGAGTTGTAGTTAGGACAAACGGAGCTACGTGGGACCCACGGGCTCAGGGGCGCCACCCTGGGGCACACCAGCTGAGCTCGTGGCTCTCTCCAAGATCTTCTGGCCTCTTCTGAACCTTCTAGGGTCCCTTCTGGTCCAGAAAAATTATTATAAAGTTTCATCGTGTTTGGACTTTGTTTAATGCTAGTTTCCTGAAAAGCCAAGAACAAGCAAAAACCAACAACTAGCACTGGGCACCGAGTTAATAGATTAGTCCCAAAAAATAGTATAAAATTTCATATAAAGTATCTAAGATTGGTAATATAAAAACATGAAACAATCAAAAATTATAGATACGTTGGAGGTGCATCACTAGTCCATGGACACGGATACGAGAGCCAGCCATCCAACATCATTTCCTAAACGTCTACCCAATTCCGGTCAATTTCATTTAAAATGCATAGCAATATGAAAGCAAGTTAAAATGTCATGTTCAAAGCATGATGTTCAAAGTTTTTACATGTGCCTGATCACAAAAGTACCAGTCTCACAGTCGGTGCGAAAAATGAAGCTTTGTCCTGCCAAACTAGCTTTCAGAGCCTCCTCGCTCACTCTGTTGGTGGCTCCTCCTCACCATCCAGCTCATTCTCAGCCGCCTCCATCTCGGCTGCCAAGCGCTTTCCTTCTCCTCCTCCCACTTCTTTCCTTGAAACACCCTTGTAACATTCTTGGGCAATTCTTTTGTTGGATTGGTTGGATCACCCTCTTCTTGTTCGGTGTCAACACCAACGGTCTTGATGGGGCTGGCAATGGATAGTTGTCACTTGGGTTATCCATTCAACTTCAATAACAATGCATGAGGATAAAATTCCTCTTCTCCACCTTCAAAAACAAGCTGGATGCACAGGATGGCTAGAAAGAAAAACATTGTCAACAAGTTGCATATCACGCCGAATGACCAACACATAGAGCATATTCGGCCAACAAGTTACGTATCCGACCAAATTTCCAACACATATAGAAACTTACTGCTCGGTGATTAGTGAACACTTCCCAACAAATGATTAGTTGTTTTAAATGACCCCAATACCCGCTCACCGCTTCTTGGATTGTGTGCCATCGATGGTTGAGCGACTTTGTCCCACGATCGCAGATGAGTTCGTTGCAGTAAGGCTCAAAATTATTGTGCTCGTGGAACCAAGAATGAATATTGGACCAAAATGTTGCGTTTTTTGCTCTGTTTCATGGATTAGATAAAGGCTAGTGTTAAACCATCGCATCACACAATAACTCATCCTCCCGTATGTTGAAGCTTTCTCCTCTACCCATCTTCTTCGAATAGACCAGCCAATCCCTCGGATCAAGGTCGTCGTCGTCGGAAGTGCCCTGCTCTAGTTGCCCGATGTACAATTTAGGTTGTTGAGTGTGCGCGCCCGGATAGGTGTACATGCCTTGTTGTTGGGCGTGCACCTATGGCTCCAAGTCATCCACTTGTCTGTCCTCGAAGTAGCCTCTGCCTCCGTCGTGGGTCATCTCAAACAATTGCATGTCTACGTTCTCATATGCTGGAGACATTTTGGCGAACGAAGAGCGGGCACCAAACTAATCCACACCCAGCGTCCACAACCAGACAAGTTGCGGCGATGCTGAGTCGCAAAATGGAGCGGCACGGTGTTGACGTCGTCGCAGTACGACACTTGCTCGGTGGTGGAGGCCGGTGACTACAGGCGAAGCTTCGGCGGCGTAGAAGTAGGGAGGCTGATATTGATCCTTCCACGACAACGTGTGCATGGATGGTGACGGTGATGGCGGCAACGCCCTGCATCTTGCCCCTATCCGACCCCTACACCCCGTCCCTGGCCGCCCCGGCCGCCCTTCTTTTTGTCGGCTACGCCGTCCTTTGCCTTCGCTTTGAGGCGACGGGCTTACTGTGTCACCGAGTTGATCTACCGGACGTCCATCTTTTCCGGATCCTCCCCCTTCGTTGTCTCCGGTAGCTTTTTATACGGGTCCGTGCGGCGACAAGAGCGAGAAGCGCGGGAAGGGCGGATGGCCGCGGTGATGAGTGGGGAGATGGGGAAATAGGGGTGGCACCTCAAAAGTACGAGTGCGGGCTCCACCTTTGTTTTGGGTGCGCCAAGGGTGTTGGAGTCCTATATAGCCGAGGTTCATACCCCCAATTTGTTTGCTTCCATTTTACAAAAAAACATACATGTTGACTCGTCTGCGGACAAATATATCCCCGCATTGATTGGCTTGCAGCGTCCAGATGCTTGCGGACGTTTTGAGGGCCCGTAGTCCCGCGTGATGTCTGTTGTATCTGAGATCGACATCCCACAATTGTCGAGAGGTCGAACCGATATTCAGTGATTTTAACAGAGTGCTTTGAGAGTGACGAACTTACATTTCTTCAGAGTTCAAGGATCCGATGCTCACACTGTCTCTCCCAATAAGTTCTCCCAAGGGCAGCTGAGGTCGCAAGGAACAGCCGCTTTCGCGAAGAGGATGAAAGTAAAACTACGATTGGGACTTTCTTCCACACATCTATTTCTATATGTAGGTGTGCATGGGTGGGCACGGATGTATTTTACCCTCACGCTATTTCTACTAGAAGTCTTTTACGCATAGAGTAAATTGCACAAAACCACCATTTTAAAGGCTAGGTTTGCAAAAAACACTATAATATTTTTTTTTCAGAAAACAACACATCTACGGTAATCTTTTTCAAAAATCACTGATCGACGGATCTTGCGCTGTTAAGTAAGATTATGACAGATAGGTCCCATTTTTTGCTGACATGGCATAACATTTTACCCAAGACAACGTTACACGGTAAAAAAACTAAAACACCCGCAAGTTTTCTCCCATGTGTTGCCCAGGCCCTTCCCATGTCCTGCCACACAGTCAGCCGCCTCAATGGCGCCGGCCACCACCATCCGCCAGCCACGCCGTGCTCACCTCCCTGCCCCACCGCGCTCCAGCCTCTGCCAGCCGCGCCCGCCTCTGCTCAACCGTGCCACCGCCGCCATGCACCGTCCAGGAGGGTAAGGGCCCACCTCGAGCAGGCCCCAACGCTCCCTGCGCCCCTCGAGATGAGCTGCAGACGGCGGTTCCCGCACGCGCTCCAGGCGTCGCACCTCCGGCGAGGGATGCCGCGCTGCTATGTCGCCCCGTTCTGCCCCCAGCACCGCCACATCCGGATCCGGCGAGGGAGGCTGCGCCACCGCCCCGATTTGGCCTCCGCGAAGAGACGCCCATCGACGGTTGCCGGATCCGGCGAGGTATGCCAAGCCGCCGCCCCGATTGGCCTCCAGCACGAGAAGGCGCCCAGCGCCGGCTGCCGGATCCGACGAGGGATGTCGTCGCTGCCCCGATTTGGCCTCCTGCACGAGGAGGTGCCCAGCGCAGGCTGCGATGACCGCCCCAACCTGTGGCGAGGATCTGATTGCATTTTTTCTTTTTTGCTTTAGGGGTGTCTATGTAAAATGTGTGTACTAGTTTGTAAAATTGGATTAGAATTGACCTAGCATGAAATGTTACACCACATAGGCAAAAAGGAGCCCCAACTGTCATAAGCGTGCTTAACCGAGCCAAATCCGCCGATCAGTGGTTTTTGCAAAAAGATTACTGAAGACATGATGTTTTCTGCAAAAAGAAATGTATTGTAATGTTTTTCGCAAACCTAGCCTTTAAAGCAGTGGTTTTATGCAATTTACTCCTTACGCATGCACTGCACGTACGTGTAAAAAATGTCAGGTAAAAACTCAACTATCCTCCGTCGAGCTGAAGAATAATTTACATTGTTTGACTCCTTGCTGTCATCCAAAATTGAACCACCGTGTTCACCTAGACATACAGCAGATTTATTACCACGTAGGAGGGTTGAATTCCCGTCGGTAAAACAAAAATAACAAGGTACCGCTAATGCTAATTGCCGCCTGTTCACGTTACCTACTCAGAAGTCAGTCAGTATCACGTTGGACAACTCAAGCTGCATGCGTCCAACGTATCCTCTGCGTCTAATTAAAGTTCACGAGAGCACTACTACTATTTAATTAAGCTGTGGATTCTCCTATCCTACCTAGTAGACTCATAGATCGCTAAGGCCTATATAAACCAGAGGGAACTTGATTAGTCCCACCCATCTCATCATCACAATTCTCTGCATCCAGAGCACAATTCAAGACAAAGCAGAAGCTACACACATAGTACTATAGAGGACACTGTACACATGGCTCCTCGCGCTCTCTTTTGGATTAGTGTTTCCCTGCTTGTCTTCTTGGCTTCCTGGTCATGCGTTGCGGCCATGGACGCACGGGCACCCAGTACCGGGGACCCGGCGGATGGGTTCACTGCGGTGAGGCTCAGCGAAAGCAACTTCGCGCTGCAGCGCCCGTTCGACGAGTCCAGCGGTGCACGCTACAGCTTCGACGGCACCGTGCGGAAGCTCTGGGTGCTCTCCTCTGACAAGCCACATGCCCGCCAGAGTCATACCAAACCAAGAACTGAGATCAGGATGGCAGTAAGTTAATTACCATGTCATTAGTCATTACTCATTTACTATGTATTCAAGATTTAGTTTCCTTACTGATTGCTTTTGCTACTCTCTTCTTCGTACCTGCAGGGCTACGACTACAGCTCCGGCGTGGCAGTTCGAGGCCTACGGGTACGTCCCCTCCGGCACCACGGGAGTATGTATCATGCAGGTGTTTGGCGCCGGCGAGGCCGCCAGCACGCTCATGCTGCACGTCTACGATGGCGCACTGCGGTACTACAACCGGCAGCTCGTCGAGGATGCCATCTATGACAGATGGTTCCGGCTGAACGTAGTCCACGACGTCGATGCATCGACACTCACCGTGTACATCGACGGCGAGCAGAAGTTGCACGTCCAGGGCCGCGGCGGCCACTCGCACTACTTCAAGTTCGGCGTGTACGGGCAGCGCCAGGAGTCCAGCCGCATGGAGTCCCGCTGGAAGGACGTCAAAATCCTCAAGAAAGATTAGAATTATTTGTGTGTTTATGTATGTTGATGGAGTGACTATGTTTGTACTGTTTATGCATGGAGTTCAGTAGTACGTATTTTTTTTAGGATAGTACATATTTATTTATTATCATGTATATACGAGGATGTGTATTTTATAAGTATATGCGTGCAATATTTTTTTTTGCAGGTGTGTGCAATATTCTTTGTAATGTACATTCTATTATTTTGACCATATGTACATTCTATTACTTGTTATGTGTGAATGAGGTTCTTCTTCGAAAAGCTGGAGTAGAAACCAATCAAGAATTCAAGATAAAAACATTTTTAGCGTTATCCTTGAAAGTGATAACCAATCGAGTGATGCACCACGTTCAAAAGCGAATCAGGTCCAGCGTGCACCACGCACCAGTGAGAGTGTCAGATGATACAGGAGCTTCGGTGCTTCCGTGATACGAGCTCCCCAATGGCTGCAGGTAGAGCTCTTGCTACTTTGTAAAATGATCCTCCATGAATCTTCGATATGCGCGCAAGTCCAGGAGCTAGGCCGTGAACCCTTGGATCTCTGATCCAACGGCTCGCGGTAGCTCATATCAGGGGAGCACCTAAAACATCCCCCCCCCCCCCCCCCCCCCCCTCGTAACCAACACCACAATACACACACCACGCACCATGTAGTACACAACAATTCAGTACACACCATCCAGACATCACCCGTCACTCAAAATTAAAATAGTAAATTAAACCAGTACTGGTGTTCTCTTTCTCACATTAGACCATGTTATAGCTGAGCCAATCAAAATGAACTGCAATGAAAATGATTTTTCATACTCCCTTTATTCTGTAATGTAGTGCGCCCGCACTTTTTGAATTTAAGTTTGACCATAAATTTAACCAACATGGGCGACCGTTGCGAGAGCTTCAATGGTATAATTTTGCTCCCACAGCAGTCGTCCACGTTGGTTAAATTTATGATGAAACTTAAATCTCGAAAGATGTCGGCACACTACATTATGGAATGAAGAGAGTACAAATGAAGAATCAAGTACTTGGTGAACCATCCATGTCAATACCATGTTCTCTAGCCAAAGCATCAACAGTAAAATTCCTAGTTACTGGCCAGAAAACTTGATATTACAATTAAATTTCATTATTTCATGAGTGCAACAATATAAGAAAGGGTGCCATATGTCACAAATACGAAGAGAATCACAAGCATCGATAAATAATCAGTTGCAACCACACTCATATATCATACTATCAAAGTAGCAAACACGAATCAAACAAATATGATGAAAGTGACTAGATAAAATTCTCGTGTGTCCTCAAGAACGCTTTGCGTATTATAAAAAACTGTTCCGGCCCGTCCTTTGCTACAAAAAGGATTGGACTACCTTGCTACACCAAAAACTCGCTTCATATAACAGTAGGTCATGAAATTAGGAAGATGCATGAATCATTGTCTCGCTTCATATAAAATGTCTTGTTCATGAATAAAACCAAAAATGTATTTGTTATAAACCATGGACAAGTATAGTTAAATTATAATAATGGCTTGACTTCTCTAATGAAATTAGGAGAATACATACACAGAACATTGCAAATCACTTAGCCTTTTAACAACTGAACACATTCAAGTACTATACAAATGGCAAGAGTAAAAGGATTATGACCCAATCGAGCATAAGTAACAAGAGTAGAATGCATACATATTCCTCCTTGTGGACACATTGACATTATGGGACGATTCTTGCGAATAAAATCAAACCACGCAAGGAAAGTTTTTAATTTTACCATGATTAGCCCCCAGAACCCACTACTTCATTAGCATTATAGCTTCTTTAAACCAAGACCGCAAATCTGTCGATCAGTGTTATTTGCAAAAAGATGACGGTAGACATGATGCTTTCTGCAACAAAAAATACTTCTATAACATAGTGTTTTCTGCTAATTTAGTCTTTAAAGTGATGCTTTTGTGCAATTTATTCTGTTTGGATAAGCAACCCGAGACGAGTTCAGACCATACATACTCCAGAAGCTTTAGATTTTTTTTTCAAAACTATAACTTTTTGTGCAGCAAATTCGGAAACTATAGCACTAAACGCGAAAAAAAATCAAAACTATGACCCCATCGGCCTCGCGCTGGCCGAAGAGGTTGTTTTCGGCTCGGGTTTGGCCGAAAAGGACTTTTCGTCCAGGCTTTGACTGAAGTAAGGCTCGGCTGGGCCGAAGAGGTGGTGTCGGTGGCGGGCCGGCCGAAAATCGTAGCTTCGGCCCACGCGCGGCCGAAGTGGGCTCTTTTCGGCCAGCTGGGGGCCGAAAAGCTCTTCAGCCAGGAGTGGCCGAAAAGCTCTTCGGCCAGGAGTTGACCGAAGAGTTCGGGATAAGGCTTGCCAGGCCGTCTCCTTCCTCTGGCTGCTCGCACTCTGTTTCCTCCTCTCTCTCTCGTTCTTCTCTGTAACCTCACAAGCCCGCGCCGATCTCCACCACTTTGCACCCATTTTCACATCCAAGACACAGAATAGATAGATGATACCATTCTCCAACAGCCTACGGTGTTTTTTTGGGGTATGGGATAGTTTTTTCTACGTTTGGAGGGAGGAGCCATGGTGGGGTGGAGAAGGTGTGGTTGGGAAGGAGGTGGTGGTGAGGAGGAGCAGCTGCTGTGGACGAGGAGGTGCGGCTTGGGGGGTGACCGGAGTTGAGCCTCCGGTCGTCGAGGGGCGGCGCTGCCGTTGTCCTGTGGTGCAAGTACTCCGCGAGGTGGCCGGTGCCACTGAGTGAAAGAGAGGAGCAAGAAGCTAGGGACACACGCTTCGAAGGTATAACCATGCCATGACAAATTTTCTCTGAATTGTATATTTTAATTAGTTTAGATAAGTCATATTGTGAAGTGCAGTGTTAATATATTTGTGAGGCATTTTAGTGCATAGTTAGTGTAACGGGTAATATTAGTCTTTTGATTAATGAGAGGATGACAATGTCTGACAGGTGAAAATGTCTGAATCAGTAAATCTGAAGTTTACTACGGCGCTGGTAATGTTCGATATAATGAGTTGGGGGTTGATCTTAGCGAGTTTAAAAATGGCTCATGACACTAGCAGACCCGGACAGACTGGACATTAGACAGTTGAAGTACTGGTTGACAACTAGTTTCGGGCTGGATCCTGAAGTATGTTCCGTCAGTATTCATGCATTGTGACCAAATCCTGTTAAAAATGTCAAGTGGGAGTTGATGCCGGTAGATAGGAGCAGCATTGGTTGTCCTGTTAAGACGCTGCCGAGACCGAAGAATCCACCCATATGCACTTGTGCAACCTGTGCCGAAGGAGGAGAATACCGTACAACTCCACAGGGGGTATGAACCCGGCCAAGGCAGTGAAGTGGCTAACGAGATTGTTTTATCCGGTCCAGCCACAAGATGTGATGCTAGCCAACCGAGAAAGAGTCAGACTGTGCCACACAATGTTTGTGGTCCTGATACTGGGCAGAGTAGCCAGTCGATAATATTAGCTGGTTTTGGTTTTGCTGATGGGGATGAGGAAGGGGATGAAATGCAGAGGGTGATGGAGGAAGAGGACGAGGATGGATTGGTGGAGGAACTGGATTCTGAAAATTCTGAGGATGAAGTTGAGGTACCGATTCCTTCTGCATGGGAGCAGGACATATCCACCGCCTTACGGTGAACGATGGCCATGAGACTCCATGGCAGTATAATCTGAACCAAGTACAAATAGGGGCTATGTTTGATACAAGAAAAATTGAAGTATGCGGTGATAAAGTGGGCTATGTCTACGCAGAGGGTTTTCAAGACACACATATCAAGTCCAACAAACTATACCGTGAAATGTGTTGTAACAGGTTGTCCTGGAAGGTGCACGGGCACGTGCCGAAGTATGACATCCACTGGGTTGTCACCATTGTCGTCCCACATAATTGTGTGAGGAAGAACCTGCTGGTGAAGCATCCGAACCTGACTTCAAGTCTCATTGCGCAACTCATGTATACTGAGATAGTAGAGAAGAAAGATATGGAAGCAAAACACATCCAGACAGCAGTGAAGGTCAGATGGAATTATGTCATTCCTTATGGGAAGGCTTGGAGGGCTAAGCAGAAGGCTATGGAGGAAAGGTTTGGGACGTTCTTCGACTCATATGATAATGTTGTCCGTCTCCTGGCATACTGAAGGAGAGGAATCCCGGCACTTATGTGAACGTACAACACATGAGGTTGAGTATACCAGATTTCAAGGTGTTGAAACGAGTGTTCTTCTCTTTTGCTATGTGCATCGAAGCTTTCCGGCATTGTCCTCCTGTTATGTTTGTGGATGGTACATTCCTGACCGGTCAGTTATAGAGGGCAAATCCTGACTGCTATTGGTGTGGACGGGAACAATCAAATCATCCCACTTGCCATGGCATTTGTGGAGGGTGAGAACTTTCTCAGCTGGGTATGGTTCTTCCGCAAGTGAAAATTGCCATCGTGAAGGACCGACCAAACGTGTGTGTCATTCATGACAGACATGCTGGTATATTGAAGGCCGTGAAGACACTTCGTAATCCAGCAGATGACGAACCAACACCTTGGAGGGACTTGCAGAGCCGGTGGTGCATGCGCCATCTTGGGGCTAATTTTTTCTCACAGTTCAAGAACAAGCGGTTGATGAACTTGTTCAAAAAATTATGCAGCAGAGCCCAGCAACGAAATACGAATTTATTTGGTCAAAACTTAGATGAGTTTACTAAAGCAGGTCCGACGAGGAAAAAATGAAGAAAGATCAGGAAATTAGCAGCACTCATCGCGGAGCTAGAGGAGCCAGTTGGTCTTTGTGACTTGCCAGCAATGACCCTCCTAATACTAAGAGAAAGAAGGGAAGGCAATAAAGAATTTTTCTGAGTGGATAGAGAAGAGCCTCCAATGAATTGGTCTTTGCCTGCATGACACACATGGAGCTAGGTATGCCACATGACAACCAATCTTGCCAGGTGTATAACTTTGTGCTTGAGAGGAATAGAGCATGCACTCACAGCTATTGTGAGCTGTATTCCATGGCCACTTTGAGATATTTCAGAAAGGAAAGCACAGTTAGCAAAGAAGCATATGAAGATAATCAGAACACACCTTATTGTAGCCGTGTCATGGAATATATGGCAAAAGAAGATAGAGAAAGCAAAGAAGCACAGTGTCAGACTCAATAGGGAATCAGAAAGAGGTATATGAGGTTTAGCTTCTACCGATGGTTTTGTTCTGAAAATGAGGTGAAGACACACGAGGTAAAAATTGGATCGGAATTTTATCCAACGTGTTGAGTGTACATGCAACAAACCGAAGTTGTTGCACTACCTTGCTCTCATGTGTTGCTGCCTGTGGCCAGATTCAGTTGGATGCTATATCCTTTCGTGTCCCATACTATTTAAAAGAGCAGTGCTCAAACACTGGACAGGCGAAGATGACAGGGTTTAGAGTCGTCGGCAATTTCACAAGGTAAACGACGGTGAGAGAGTATACATCCCGCATCCAGACCTTCGGCGAAACAAGGCAGACGAAAGGCCCATCGCATCCGAACGATATGACCAGTCTGAAGCTGGTGAGCAACCAGACAATGTTGTATGCGCGGCTATGGGCATAGGATGGAATATTGTCCCGACCTGAAAACAAAGGGTGCTTCCGCATCGACGAGTGCCTCCACATCGACGGCTGCCGACAACAGGAGCAAGAGGCGCGAACGTGGTCGTGCAGTCGAGCCGAAGGGGCGGACGAGGAAGAAATAACTCACAAGCTATATAATGTGTTAGTATGTGGTGTTTAATATGAATATGTCAGGACTATGTTTTAATTTGTAACAGGACTATGTTTTAATTCGTAATATGTCAGGACTATGTTATAATTTGTAATATGTCGTACTATGTTTTATTTGCACCTGAGATTTGTTGTTTGAATTGCAGATATGTCTTCGTATCCGTTGCTTAATGGTAACATCGATAGAAAGCACTAGGGCGCCCTTACGGAAGCGGGCAACAACTTAGACGTGTTGGTCACTCGTACCCCAAAGACTAACTGGCTGATACACGATTCATGGGTTGATAGGTATGTGTGCATATAATGGAGTCCATATAATGACTTACTATGTTTGACATACTTTTCATAACCACTAACAATCTCTTTATTTTGTAGGTTAAGTTGGGCTGGACTTCTACCCTTGGCACCGCTGGTTGAGGGTACATTGGATGAGTGGATTGATGGTCCGGACTTAGATGAGGCAGGTGAACCATTGCAGTTACACAAGAGGCAAGTGAAATGTTTCTCTTACGACAAGTCACTCCTTACCTGCTTAGTAGATAGATGGAGACCAGAGACACATACGTTTCACTTTCCCTGGGGAGAGATGGTGCCTACTTTACAGGATGTGTCTTACTTGTTGGGATTACCTCTGGCCGGTGCTGCCATAGGTCCCTTAGAGGCAGAATCTGGGTGGCAAGCAGCGATGCCGACTCGTTTTTTGGCTGCAGTCCCGCTTGCCTAGGGCCATAGAGAATGATCCTCATGGACCTCTTTCTAGATGGTTGAGCCAGTTTCAGGTAACCATCACGGCCACTTAAACAAATGTTGTTTTTTAGTTGTCCGATGTTCATACAATTATTACGTTTCTATGTAGATTGTCTCGTTAGGACATCCCGACGTTCAGTTGTCAGAGGCACAGACTGACCGGTCCCTAGAGGCATATATTCTTTGGCATTTCGGCAAGACAATGTTTACGGAGAACCACGTGACCACTGTCGATGCACGACTCATCGGTATTGCACGAGAGATAGCTGACGCACGTTGCCCTGCGGATATTCTACAGAGGAGTTTTGGTTCTGCTGTGTTAGCGGCTACGTACAGAGGCCTGTGCAAAGCTTGCTTGTTGAAGTCTAGAAAATCTAGTCTTGTTGGATGTCCATTATTGTTGCAGCTCTGGTCATACGAGAGATTCCCTATTGGACGACCCTATGTCTACGTTGATAAACCTTTTGGTTTGGAGGACTTAGCTGGGACTTATGTGCCTGCTATCGGCGACTTACCTACTATGGGATCTGTTTGGACACGGCGAGAGGTACTTTTATATTAAGTAACAATTAATTCAATTATTTCTTGCCATTCAATAGTATTACTAATGCTTATTTGTTGTCATGCACAGAGACAGTTTGCGCATACTTAGGTTAGGGGATGCTACCCGTCCTTCATGACGCAGTTTGATAGTTTGCACGAGGATCAAGTTATTTGGGAGCCATACTTGCCTCAGGCTATATCATCGAGGTACCCAGTTGGGATTTCTGGATTGTGCACTAGAGATCGGCACTTTTGGATGACCAAGGCCAAGTTGGTGTTCGACGTGACGGTTGAGGAGATGTCTTTTCATAGGGTGATGAGACAGTTCGGTCTATATCAACAGTCTGAGATTTCAGATTTTCCATACTTGCCAGACCACGTGCACAAGTAAGTACTAATACTATTTTAGTTGGCAGCTCTGCATTCATAATATACCTAATCATGTATCGCACATGTCAATCTCAGGGACAGTCGCCTAGGAGGAAACAAGTCCATGGCTTATTGGCTTGAGAGCATTACCCCTTACGTTGACGAATGGACTACCGCTGCGACAAATATCTGGGGTGAGGTTCGGCCCTTTAACTGGGATATGTTCGGGTTGTATCTGCAGCGTTACCGGCATACAACGAGGATCTACTTGGTTCCATCAGCTGCTCCTGATCAGATCGAAGCCCCTCTCACCAGCGATATGTACCCAACTGCCTCTGTTGTGGGAACCAGACACCACGCGGTAAATGCCTTGGTTCTCATATGTTAAGTCTTTTGTTAATCTGGACATATTCGCTTGGTTGTCTATTCGTGGTGTCTATCATACAACGAGGATATAATTGGTTCACTCTTTGTGTACAGGGTGACTTGACACTACAGGCGCGAGAGGAGGTTTCCGCTTTAATGCGGCGCTTTCAGAGGGGAGAAACTATCCCACCGCGAGAGGGCGTCTCATGGTTGAGGCATCTTGATGACAACCTACGCGGGATTTACGCAGTTGTTACATGTAGACGGACTTCGGATGTTGCACTTCCTCCTCCAGCACATCGTCCGCCACGTCCCTCTGTACAACATTCAGAACCATGACCCTCCGTGCATCGTTCAGAACCACGACCCTCTGTGCACCGTGCAGAACCTCATCCTTCACAGCCAGGGAGATCTTCCTGGCATGAGCCACCTCCTTCACAGCCAGGGAGCTCTTCCTGGCATGAGCCACCTCCTTCACAGCCAGGGAGATCTTTCTGGCATGAGCCACCTCCTTCACAGCCAGGGAGCTCTTCCTAGCATGAGCCACCTCCTTCACAGCCAGGGAGATCTTCCTGGCATGAGCCACCTCCTTCACAGCCAGGGAGCTCTTCCTGGCATGAGCCACCTCCTTCACAGCCAGGGAGCTCTTCCTAGCATGAGCCACCTCCTTCACAGCCAGGGAGATCTTCCTGGCATGAGCCACCTCCTTCACAGCCAGGGAGCTCTTCCTGGCATGAGCCACCTCCTTCACAGCCAGGGAGCTCTTCCTGGCATGAGCCACCTCCTTCACAGCTAGGGAGCGCTTACTAGCATCAGCAGATGAATCTAGGTAACACTACTCACTACATTCTTTTGAACAGTGTAGTAATCGTTCTTGCATTCTCAGCAGTCACTGATGCTTACTGGTGGTGCTTCGTTCATGCATTTGTATCAATTTTACTTTACCGCAGGCGGCAACCAGTCGCAACCGTTCATGCATTCAAAGCAGTCACCGATCCTTAGTGGTGGTGCTTCGTACTTTGAGGGCGACCGCGAGGATGATGACCAAGCTACAAACATTTATGACTTCTCGCAGACAGTGTTTCACACTCCACCACCACCACCGACGCAGGAGACACAGACCGTGACAGACGAGGTTAACTATGGTCGTGGTTATCGCGAGCCTCGTCCACCGCCTCAGCGCTTATCGCCTTCCGGTCCTCGCCCGAGGAAGACCCAGACTCGTCGTCGTCCCCCGCAGTGATATGCTTATCTATCTATGTATGACTCATTATCTATGTTAGTTTCAGACTATTCGCAGCTGTGTGTCAGTGTTTATATATGAGACATGCTTCATGTATGTCTTACTATCGCACTTGCTTCTATGTGATCAGGAGACATATATTGTTTTATGTATGCGAGAGACATATTACTATTAATTCGCATTCTTATTCCAGTTACATTTCCAAATAGACTACAACCGATAATTAAGATACAAGTACATCTGAATTAAACGGTGCGGCTGAACTTGTGCAATATATTTTACATACTACAAAATGAAATTCAGATAGAACATAATGCCCTACAATAATACAATACAAACTAATAATGCAAATACATCTGAATGAAACGATACAACTGGAATACATCTTACATACTATATGAAGTCATCATCGTCATCCTCCGTTGATGCAGCCCTCTTGCCCTTCGACGATGCGCTCCTCTTGTCCTTCGACAAAGAATGGCCGACGGGCTACTAGTTTTGGTTTTTTTGCATTACGTCCTATAATTTCCGAAATTGCTACAAAAAATAACATAGTTTTAAAAAAAAAATCGAAGCTTTACCCATACATACATACTCCAGAAGCTTCTCCCATCTACTACACCGTCATCCAGCGAGTCGCTCCTTCTCTCCGTGCCTCTCGAACCATCGCTCTGACGTCGACGCCGCAAACCCTTCCTGATTTATTGCCCCCATCGTTCCAGCCCCTTCGCCATTTTTCCACCTCGCCGACGCCGAGACCCCAACACCAATTCCCAACCGTGCGATTCTCAACTGCAGTCCCAGCCGATCCCATCCGAGCTAGCTCTCCCGTTCCAATCAATGGCGGACCTCTTCTTCGGGGGAAGCCCCTTCCGGCGGCTCCTCTACGCCCGCCCCTTGGCCTCCGCCACGGCGGCCATGGACTGGGTGGAGACCCCGACCTCCCACGTCCTCCGGATCAACGTCCCGGGGCTGGGCAAGGACGACGTCAAGATCCAGGTGGAGGACGGCAACGTGCTCAGCGTCAGGGGCGCGGCGAAGGAGAAGGGGAAGGAGGGAAACGAGGAAGAGGCAGTGTGGCACGTGGCGGAGCGCGGGAAGACGGAGTTCGCGCGGGAGGTGGCGCTGCCGGAGCACGTCAGGGTGGAGCAGATCAGGGCCAGCGTCGACAACGGCGTGCTCACCGTCGTCGTGCCCAAGGAGCCCGCTCCGGCACGGCCCCGGACCAGGCCCATCGCGGTCTCCAGCAAGCTGTGAGGCCGCCATGGACTGGGTTCAGGAATACTGTTACTGCGCTGTCGGTGTGTATACGAGCGGTGTGCGTTTCACTTGTGAAGTTGTGATCTGAATAAAGTAATCTGATGAATATCGTGTGATGCGGAAGCGTGATCGTGTATGCTTGCTTATGATAAACTGAAACATTTGGGTAGTAATAAAGTTACGGAAATGATAAAATTGATCTCGTCGCGACACTGCAGAAATTTTGATTTCTCTGGGTTCACTGGAATGTGAGCCCCGTGGCGCGGAGCTTGTCGGCGACGATCTCGTCCATGCGGCGCGCCATCTCCGGCGTCATGTGGTTCACCCAGTCGCCGGCCACGCCCTTCCGGAAGAGGGCCTTGCGAGGGAACTTGAGGCCGTCCATGTACCCATTCCTGTTCACCTCCTGGTTCTTCAGGCTCTCGAGGCTGCAGAGCTCGACGATGCCGCGGACGACGCCGGCCTCCTCCTCCGCCTGGGAGAACGGCATGCCAACGAACCGCGCGAGCTTTCTCACGTTCTCGGCGGGGTCCCGCAGCAGCTCCTCGTACCTCAAGAAGAGCACGTTCTCCGGGCCCGACTCGCTCGCGCGCCAGTACCCGAGGATGTGGTCCCAGAACGGCCCGTACGGGTTGGCGCCGCCGCAGATGGACTCGAAGGTGTCGGCGAAAGAGAGCTCCGGGTGTATGCTGCGGCGGAAATGCCATAGCGAGACGGCGGTGTCCTTTGGCTCCCTGCAGATGTACACGACCCTGCAGCCGCCGGCGCGCGGCAGCATCGTCTGCGGCATGTGCGTATACATGAGGCGCGGGGACGGGAGCGCGTCGAGCCTGGCCTCCCGGCCGCCTCCGGCGAGGAGAGCGTCCAGAAAAGGCACGCACTGGTGCGGGCTGAGGCGGAGGAGTGGGTGGTCGGCGCCGGCGGGCGGGTAAGAGCGGCGCGCCATCGTGGCGAACGCCAGGGCGTTGAGCCACGTCGTGCCGCACTTGGGCAGGCTGGCGATGATGACGTCGTTGGGGCGGGGTACGAAGCGGCGATGGAGGCCGATGGCCGCCGGCACGAATGACTCCGGCAGCCAGAAGCCCTGGTAGCAGCGGAGCATGCGCTGGGAGTTGGTGCTGCCGGCCACCAGCTTGCTCGGCAGCGCCGATACCAGGACATCGCCGTCGTCTTTCGAATACCTCTCCGCCGGCATGGTGGTGACCAGGTCGACGTTGTCCACGACAACATCCTTGAACGGGACAGGGCCTGCCGGAGCACTAGCTGCGTTGGTCGCCATGGATTGGAGTTGGAGCTGAACTACCGAGTATCAACACCAAAAACTAGTGTTGAGGACAGGTGGTTGATAAGGTCTGTGCAACCGCAACTACCGAGTATCAACACCAAAAACTAGTGTTGAGGACAGGTGGTTGATAAGGTCTGTGCAACCGCAGCGGTGACATGCTCTATATCATTGTGACCCGAGCAGAATGTTCCGAGCGCGGATCGCGCGTCATTAAAAATAAATGGAATGTGATTCCGCTACCGATTCCTTTGCACTTTGATGATTTTCCTTGGGGTTTGTTTTTTGTTACTTTACCTAGTAGGAGATGGCAAATCTTGCAATTTTTTGCCGCCAAAAGTTTCTTCTTTCCTAAAAAAAGAGAAGAAATTGCCGTTTCTGAGGAAATTGTCAACAAGTAGAGTAGTAGACTCGACATCTAAAACGTTCGTAAATGACATGTCTATTTGCGAATGTTCACAGATAATTGATGTTTATTTTAAGAAAAGGCGTTGCAGCCCAACCCAAAATAATGTACTCTCTCCGTTCTAAATTTTTTGTTTTAGATTTGTCTAGATACGGATGTATCTAATATTAAAATATGACTTGATCAAATACCATGTAGGTTTCTTAATACTAAAATTCTAGCATGACAGTGCAAGTCGGAGTGAAACCTAGAATTCTAGCATGAATTTTAGTATTATTACAGCCCAACCCAGAATAATGTACTCCCTCCGGTGCAAGTAGAATGGCGGGGCCAGCTTGAAAGTTATGTCTGCACAGTCCGTTGTTCTCCAGCCTAGGTGTCACTGATCTCCAATATGGAGATTCCGTGATCTTCTTTAAACTAAGCCACCGGTGTTTGGTAATCTGAAACATAGAAGAGACTGATTAATGATGCAAATAATCTTTTCTCTTGATAGTTAAGGCAAAATAGGTATGTGTCAAGCTTGATGTATAATTATAAATATATTTTTCTTCTTTTTCTAGTGACATTATGATTGCTCACTCACATGTCTACACTAAAAATATCCATGCTTGCAAATATTCACAGCTTCTAGAACCTAATCTTTTAAATCACAAGGAAGATAGCCAACTGTTTTGGGATTAAATGAACTAAGTAATATAGTGATCTTTCACAATTCGCTAAAAGCTTGGCCAGTAGCAAGGATTATATAGATTTTAGAGGGCAACACATTTAATAAACGTGCAAAAACAACTACAAATTTTTACATAAAAAGAGTGTATAAGTTCACACCATTTGCATTGCATTTGCTAAATCCTAAAGGAAGTAGATTTTAGAAGAAAAAAAAGATAAGAGATCTTCAATCAAGTAGAGAAAAACGAATGGTTAATTAATCTGCTAGAAGATTAAAATGATTAGGACACGTTTGTGTATAGTTATATATATTACAAATTGTCAGTGGAATACTAACAACATAAAAGATCATGGCAAAAACACAATCCTGGAGTAGGATGGTGAGGCTAACAATTATACTTGCATATCCAATTGTTAGAGCATCTCCAACAGGCGCCGGTCGCGCCGCGCGTAAAAAACACATATGCCGCGCGCGCATCGGCTGGTTTGGCGCGGCGCGCAGCGCTGGCTCCAACGGCTGCGCTAAAATGCAGTGCGCGCGTCGCTTCAGCAGCGCGCCAAAATGCTGCGCGCGCGACCCGCCGGTGCATTGCATATGGCATTTTTCAACACAAAATGATGAACATTTTCAACACAATAAAAATTTCACACAAACAAGTTGATGAAGTTCATGCCCACAAGTTTAAAATCATGCACACAAGTTTATCCAACCAAGTTCAAAATGCAAATCAAGTTCAATACACAAAGGAAAGACACATCATTCCTTGTCCTCGTCCTCGTCTTCGTCCTCGTCCTCATCTTCGGAAGACGATTCTTCCGCCTTCGAAGATGAATCTTCCTCCCTCTCGCGCACCGCATCACGTGAAGCTCCGACGGTGTTGGCAAGATCTTCAACGGCATCTTCATGGGAATGTGTGCGAGGAGGCTCATCGAAAGACATTCCGTCCATGGCGGCCGGAGGTGCACCCATGCCTCCCATGAGAGAAGCAAAACTCATGCCTCCCATCGTGGCCATAGCGTCGGGGGGTGCTCCAAAGCCAGCCATGCCTCCCATTGCACCTAAACCGCCCACGGTACCTCCGAAGCCACCCATGGCACCCATGGCGCCGAGGCCACCGCCACCCATGGCGCCGAGGCCACCGCCATCCATTGCACGAACCATGGCTCTTTTTTGGATCAAGACTTCTTGTTGGGCAAGATTGACATACTCCTTTTGCACCGCATTGAGGTTAGTTGTGTCCAAGAAGAACAAGTGCTTCTCCCATTCCAACAACCTAGTTCGCTCCTCATTGCTCACATTCCTCTCCTCCAAAGCCACCTTCCTCTCCTCGGCCGCCACCCTCCTCTCCTCGGCCGCCAACCTCCTTTCCTCGGGTCGGCGCCGGCGCGACGCCACCCGCCGCCGAGGTCATCCGCGGCGGCATGAAGAGGCCGCGCGCGAGGCCGCTCGTCGGAGGAGCTCCGGCGGCGGCGAGGCCAACGCCACTTGGGCTAGGGTTTGTGGCGGCGGCGGCGACGGGGGCGGGGGGGGGGGGGGGGGGGGGGGGGGGGGGGGGGGGGGGGGGGGGGTCGCGGCTATAGGACGGGGTGAGCGGGGTGCCGGCGCGTGCGTCCATGGGTGCGGGTCGCCGGTGCTGGCGCGCGCGGGGCTTTGGAGGGGGAGAAGAAGAGCGCGCAGCGTGAGCGTCGAGTGTGCCGCGTGCGGAAGCGGGCGCCGCAAATACACCGCGCGAGGTACCGCTTCCACGCGCGCGCCCAACTTCTTATACCGCGCGTGTGGCTATTGCGGGCCCACTGGAGCCATCCGCCGGGTTGCGCGCGCGCGCTAAAACGGGCGATTTTACGACGCGACGCCTGTTTAACACGCCTGTTGGAGATGCTCTTAGAAAGTGTGCTTCTAGCCAACCTAGGAGACGCATGCATTGGTGCATGAAGAATGCACTCAACGTTAGAGAGGTAGTAGACGTCCCTAGGGCCCCTCCTCACCTACTAACCGTTGTGGCTTTGCAACGGCATGCGTAAAGACGTTCAACCCAGCCTGCTGGAGCTCCGGGATGCCTTCCACTGCCTCGACGCTGGATAGGTTCTCCATATTTAAAACCTGGAAAATGTCGTAGTGACCCAAACTGCCAGCGTCCATGTCCAGGCTGTTGGATTTAGTCCCGCATCGGTTGTGGAGGCATAACACAATTTATAAGGGCGGGAGTGTCTGATGCGGCTTGAAGCTACGTCGGTATTTTCTTAAAGAGAAATGGATGATGCAGCACAACGGTTGTAGATATTTTCCTCAGATATGAAACTAAGATTATCGAACTAGGAGAACCAAGCAACACAACATAAACAGCACCCACACATAGATAACAAATCCTCGCAACCCGACGTGTTAAAGAGGGCTGTCAATCCCTTCCGGGTATAGCGCCTCAAGATAGGCAAACGGATGTGAGATAAATTGTAGTAGATTGATAGATTGAACGCCAAATAAAATAAATAAGAATAAATTGCAGCAAGGTATTTTTGTATTTTTCGTTTAATAGATCTGAAAATAAAAGTAAAGGAAAATAAATCGCAAAGACAAATAATATGAGAAAGAGACTTGGGGGCGTATGTTTCACTAGTGGCTTCTCTCGAGAAAAATAGCAAACGGTGGGTGAACAAATTACTGTTGGGCAATTGATAGAACTTCAAGTAATCATGACGATATCCAGACAATGATCATTACATAGGCATCACGTCCAAGATTAGTAGATCGACTCCTGCCTGCATCTACTACTATTACTCGCCTGCATCTACTACTATTACTCTACACATCGACTGCTATCCAGCATGCATCTAGTGTATTAAGTTCATGAAGAAACGAGGTAATGCAATAAGAATGATGACATGATGTAGACAAGATCTATCTATCTAGAGATAGACCCCATTGTTTTATCCTTAGTAGCAACGATACATACATGTCGGTTCCCCTTCTGTCACTGGGATCAAGCACCGTAAGATCGAACCCACTACAAAGCACCTCTTCCCATTGCAAAATAAATAGATCTAGTTGGCCAAACAAATCGAAAAAGAAATACGAGGCTATAAGAGATCATGCATAAAATAGATCAAAGAAACTCAAATACTTTCATGGATATAAAAAGATAGATCTGATCATAAACCCAAAGTTCATTGATCCCAACAAACACACCACAAAAGAGTTACATCATATGGATCTCCAAGAGACCATCGTATTGAGAATTCAAAGAGAGAGAGAGAGAGAGAGAGAGAGAGCCATCTAGCTACTAACTACGGACCCAAAGGTCTAAAAGAACTACTCACGCATCATCGGAGAGGCACCAATGGAGGTGGTGAACCCCATCCGAGATGGTGTCTAGATTGGATCTGGTGGTTCTGGACTCTGCGGCGGATGGATGAATATTTCGTCGACTCCCCTAGGGTTTTGGGAATATTGGGGCATTTATAGAGTAAATAGGCGGTCCGGGAGGCACCCTAGGTGGGCACAACCCACCAGGGCACGCCTGGGCCTCCTGGCGCGCCCCGATGGGTTGTTCTCTCCTCGGAGCACCCCCAGGCGCAGCCAGGGCCCATTATGTGTCTTCTGGTCCATAAAAAAATCTCCGTAAAGTTTCGTGGCATTTGGACTCCGTTTGGTATTGATTTTCCGCGATGTAAAAAATCATGGAAAAAACAGCAACAGGCACTTGGCACTATGTCAATAAGTTAGTATCAAAAAATGAAATAAAATGACTATAAAATGATTATAAAACATTCAAGATTGATAATATACCAACATGGAACAATAAAAAATTATAGATACATTGGAGACGTATCAGCATCCCCAAGTTTAACTCCTACTCGTCCTCAAGTAGGTAAGTGATAAAAACAGAATTTTTGATGTGGAATGCTGCCTAACATGTCATATCATATTCTTTCTTTATAGCATGGAAATTTGGACTTTTATATTGTTCAAAGTAATACTCTAGTTTTGACATGATAATTTAAATACTCAAGCATATCAACAAGCTACCATGTCTTCCAAAATATCAACGTTGAAACAAGTTATCCCTAGCCCATTATGCTCAATCATTGATCCATTCGTGAAACACACTCGCATATTAGTTACACCCAATACTCAAGTATGATCATATTGTCTCCTAGTTGGTGCTTTTATAAGAGAAGATGAAGACTCAAATTCAAAAAAAAATTGCATAAAGTAAAAGAAAGGCCCTTCGTAGAGGGAAGTAGGGATTTGTAGAGGTGCCAGAGCTCAAAGAGAAAAACTTAGAGATAAAAACATTTTGGCAGGTGTATCCTTCCCACCAACGAAAACGACTTAGAGTTCCCAACACTTTCCATGCTTAGATATATCATAGGCGGTTTCCAAACAGAAAATAAACTTTATTCCTTTTCAACAATACTTTCACTTTCCATGGATAGCCGTATCCACGGTTGCCCTCCATACCAACACTTTCCAAGGAATTTATTATTTGGCAACATAAATTAAATTCAGTTTTTATTTCGGGACTGGGCATTGCTACCTCTTGAGCACTGCATTGGTTTTCCCTTGAAGAGGAAAGGGTGATGCAACAAAGTAGCGTAAGTATTTCCCTCAGTTTTTGAGAACCAATGTATCAATCCAGTAGGAGGCCACACGCAAGTCCCTCGTACTACACAAACAAATAAGAACCTCACAACCAACGTGATAAAGGGGTTGTCAATCCCTTCACGGTCACTTACGGGAGTGAGATCTGATAGAGATGATAAGATAATATTTTTGGTATTTTTATGGCAAAGATTAAAAGTAAAGGTTGCAAAATAAAAGGTAATTGAAATAGCTTGTTGACGGAAGATTAATATAATGGAGAATAGACCCAGGGGCCATAGGTTTCACTAGTGGCTTCTCTCAAGATAGCATAAGTAATACGATGGGTGAACAAATTACTGTCGAGCAATTGATAGAAAAGCGAATGATTATGAGAATATCTAGGCATGATCATGTATATAGGCATCACGTCCGTGACAAGTAGACCGACTCCTGCCTGCATCTACTACTATTACTCCACACATCGACCGCTATCCAGCATGCATCTAGAGTATTAAGTTCATAAGAACAGAGTAACACATTAGGTAATATGACATGATGTAGAGTGATAAACTCAAGCAATATGATATAATCCTCATCTTTTTATCCCCGATGGCAACAATACAATATGTGTCGTTTCCCTTTCTGTCACTGGGATCGAGCACCGCAAGATTGAACCCATAGCTAAGCACTTCTCCCATTGCAAAGAAAGATCAATCTAGTAGGCCAAACCAAACTGATAATTTGAAGAGACTTGCAAAGATAACCAATCATACATAAACGATTTTAGAGAAGAATCAAATATTGTTCATAGATAGACTTGATCATAAACCCACAATTCATCGGATCTCGACAAACACGCCGCAAAAAGATTTACATCGAATAGATCTCCAAGAAAATTGAGGAGAACTTTGTATTGAGATCCAAAGAGAGAGAGAAGAAGCCATCTAGCTAATAACTATGGACCCGAAGGTATGAAGTAAACTACTCACACATTATCGGAGGGGCCATGGAGTTGATGTAGAGGCCCCCGTGATCAATGCCCCCTCCGGTGGAGCTCCGGAAAAGGCCCCAACATGGGATCTCTTAGGTACAGAAGGTTGCGGCGGTGGAAATAGGGTTTCGTGGTGCTCCTGGATGTTTTCAGGGTATATGAGTATATATAGGAGGAAAAAGTAGGTCGGTTGAGCCACCAGGGGCCCACGAGGGGGGAGGGCGCGCCTATGGGGTAGGCACGCCCCCTGCCTCGTGGCCTCCTCGGTTGTTTCTTGACGTCCACTCCAAGTCCTCTGGATCACGTTTGTTCCAAAAATCATGTTCCGGAAGGTTTCATTCCGTTTGGACTCCGTTTGATATTCCTTTTCTGCGAAACACCGAAATAGGAAAAAAACAGCAATTTGCACTGGGTCTTGGGTTAATAGGTTAGTCCCAAAAATAATATAGAAGTGTATAATAAAGCCCATTAAACATACAAAACAGAATATATAATAGCATGGAACAATCAAAAATTATACATACGTTGGAGACGTATCAAGCATCCCCAAGCTTAATTCCTGCTCGTCCTCGAGTAGGTAAATGATAAAAACAGAATTTTTGATGTGGAATGCTTTCTAGCATATTCTTCAATGTAATTTTCTCTATTGTGGCATGAATGTTCAGATCCGAAAGATTCAAGATAAAATTTCAATGTTGACATAAAAATAATAATACTCCAAGTATGCTAACCAAGCAATTATGTCTTATCAAAATAACATAGCCAAAGAAAGCTTATCCCTACAAAATCATATAGTTTGGCCATGCCACATTTTCGTCACACAAAATGCTCTCATCATGCACAACACCGATGTCAAGCCAAGCAATTGTTTCATACATAGCCTTTTCAAACTCTTTCAACTTTTACGCAATATATGAGCACGAGCCATGGACATAGCACTATGGGTGGAATAGAATATAATGATTGAGGTTGTGTGAGAAGACAAAAAGGGAGAAAGTCTCACATTGACGCGGCTAATCAATGGGCTATGGAGATGCCAACCGATTGATGCCAATGCAAGGAGTAGGGATTGCCATGCAACAAATGCACTAGAGCTATAAATATATGATAGATCATCAAAGAAACTAAGTGGGTGTGCATCCAACTTGCTTGCTCATGAAGACCAAGGGCATTTGAGGAAGCCCATCATTGGAATATACAAGCCAAGTTCTATAATGAAAAATTCGCACTAGTATATGAAAGTGACAAAATAAGAGACTCTCTATCATGAAGATCATGGTGCTACTTTGAAGCACAAGTGTGGAAAAAGGATAGTAACATTGTCCCTTCTCTCTTTTTCTCTCATTTTTTATTTGGGCCTTCCTTTCTCTCTTTTTTATGGCCTCTTTTTTTTGTCCGGAGTCTCATCCGACTTGGGGGAATCATAGTCTCCATCATCCTTTCCTCACATGGGACAATGCTCTAATGATGATCATCACAGTTTTTTTATTTACAACTCAAGAATTAGAACTCGACACTTAGAACAAAATATGACTCTATGTGAATGCCTCCAGCGGTGTACTGGGATATGCGATGAATCAAGACTGACATGTATGAAAAATTAAGCATTGTGGCTTTGCCACAAATACGATGTTAACTACATGATCATGCAAGGCAATATGACAATGATGATGCGTGTCATAATAAATGGAACGGTGGAAAGTTGCATGGCAATATATCTCGGAATGGCTATGGAAATGCCATAATAGGTAGGTATGATGGCTGTTTTGAGGAAGATATAAGGAGGCTTATGTGTGATAGAGTGTATCATATCACGGGGTTTAGATGCACCGGTGAAGTTTGCACCAACTCTCAAGGTGAGAAAGGGCAATGCATGGTGTTGGGGATATTACTACTGGACGTAAACCGGTCAGGAGTAGCCGGATTAACTCCATGAAGATTAGAAGCCCATGAAGACGTAAGGATGGTGGCGCTTTATGAAGGCCCAAGGTCCAAAGGCGAGTTAAGGCCTGTAGATGTAAACCGACTTTCCCATGTAACTTGCATTGTAAGATAGGAAGGATAGAGACCGAGTCGGACACGTTTATGATCCGGCCTCGGGACTCTATAAACCGGCGGGCGTCAACCTATGTATATAAAGGGACGACCCGACAGCGGTTTAGGGACAACACACAACAACTCGAGAGCCAGGCAAGCGGATTCGCTCCCTGGTCATCGAAACCCCAGTAATACCAAACACAACTAGACATAGGCTTTTACCTTCATCAAAGGGGCCGAACTAGTATAAAAACCCTCGTGTCCCTTGTCTGGTTTAACCCCTTTAAGCTAACCCGTAGCGATGGCTCCACGACTAAGTCCTTTCACGAGGACATCTGCCGTGACAAACCCACGACAGTTGGCGCCCACCGTGGGGCTATCACACGATGGTTTCGAGTTCTTGAAGGGCAGCTTCGAAGGACTCAAGGTATACGCTGTGGGCCGGAAGGCAAAGAGTCGTCGCGGCAAGCTCTACATCGACGATGCAGGGTAGGGTACCGAGGCCAGTTCGATCCAATACGGGTACCGGGTCCCCTATGGTGGAATTCACGTCTTCATCGGCAAGGTCAGCGAACCGGGCCCTGAGCCGGACACCTGCACCGACATCATCGAGACGGCTCAGCGTGCATGCCCTGCCCCGGTTCAGCCTGCAGCAAGGCATGTTTTCGTAGGTGTCATCCATGGAGCAGAGTATGAGGATGGACCAGCATCTGATGGAGAAACCCTTATCTGTTCCTATGACGAGTCTTCAACCGGAGAAACCGAGTCCCTGTATCAACTGCAGGATGGCCGGATTAGCGGAGGTTCCGATGGCAACAGTATTCCGGACCTCCTCGATCTGTCAAACCGGGTCGCGGTCTTCATGGCCGGTACACAACCAGCGCAACACTCTTCTGCCGCCGCGGCAATGCTCTCCGGTTCAGCAACAGCAATGCCGGCGGGAGCAGGGGGCTCAGAACCGCCTCCGGCTCAGGTTTTGTCTGATTTATTCGACGCCTTGGCAACATTGCTGGCAGCAGAGGTGGAAGCAGCAAACTGGGATCATCACAACGCGGAGATTGCAAAGGTGAAGGATCAGATAACTCAGGCTAAAGCGGACCTGGCAGCAGAGAACGCCAGGATGGCTACAGAATGGGCCGAGTTAGAAGCCTGGGCCTACCGGCTTAGGCTGGATCAGAATGCTTCAGATGATGTCATGAGGAGGAGATACCGGTCGCACCTCCCGCTGGGCTATGAACCGAGAAATCTCTTCAACACGCCAGGAGCAGGAACGAGTAACCAACCAGTGGTAAACCGGACGGAGGCACCGGGAACAGGAGCGCCGGTTCAGCCGCCCACGATGAACCTGCCTCGTCAGAACAACATTGTGCCGCAGTATGTTCCGATGCCCCCGGGGCATTACTCCAACCCGTTGGATAACATTATGGCCGCCGCTTCACGATTGGCAGCCCTCCCAACTGACGGCGAGTCACCAGTGGCGATTGAGACACGACGGGCCAGAGAGCTCCTTCAAACAGCTTTAAACCAGCAACGGGCTTATTCGCATAGTCGCGAGAGGATTCATTCCACCCCCCGTCCGAGTCGGAGCTACAGCAGGCACATTGAGGATGAACCGGCCGTATCAAGCAGTGCACGTCACCGTAACTCACCGCGAGGGCACAACCCGACAGGTGGTGGTGCTAATGCGCATGATGTGGTGGATCATGGTCGTGCACGTCAAGAAGCCGAGTTAGCAGCTCTGCACATCTCTCGTCAAACTACTCCGGTTCGCCCTACCGCCTTAGTGGAGCCAGGCGTGGTCTTCAGTTCTTTAGGGGTGCTGTGTCTTACCCCCACTTTGTGTAATGTACGACTGCCCAAGGATTTTAAAGGCCCTCGTAAGGTGCCCAATTACACCGCCGATTTACATCCGGAGTTATGGGTGGAGAGTTATGAGATGGCGATGGAGATGTTGGACGTGGATGAAGCGGTGTGTGCTAAACACTTCACCATGGTGTTGGAGGGGACAACTCGAACTTGGTTAAAGAGCTTACCAGCTAACTCTGTCGGGTCATGGGCTGAGTTAAAACACCGGTTTATCCAGAATTTCAAAGATACATGTAAGCAGCCTATGTCAATTGTGGACCTAGCCGCTTGTGTTCAAGAGGAGGGGGAGTCTACGACGCATTGGGTGAAGCGAGTCTCAGCTATTTTGCATTCATCAGACCACATTAATGCAGATACAAAATTTTTGATGTTGGAGGGCAACTGCCGGTTTATGCAATTAAAACTAAAGCCAGGGAGGCTCAAGCGTCATTGCAATGATATGTCAACCCTTATGGCTGCTTTGGTGACATACGCCGATTCAGATAGTACCAAAGACCCCGAGTTTGAGGATGAAAAAACGGGGAAAGGGAAAAAGAACGGCAATAACAAGGGGCAGCAGCACAATCCAACAGGCCATGGGAATAATGGTAAGTGCAAGGCAGACAATAGTTTGGACTTTGTGGCTAACACCAATGCTCAGGACAACGGCCAGCGTCGTAAGGGTAAACAGTCCCAGAGGGGCGGAGGGTCAGGCCCCAATCTGGAGCGCCTGTTAAATCAACCTTGTCCGAAGCACGGATCGAAGGAAAGGCCAGCTTCACATCTTTGGAAGGATTGTTTCATTATGCGGGAGTTCAATAATTCCAATATGTTTCAATATGACAATGGCCCGCCCAGCGGTTCAGGAGGCGGTTTTCATGGGCCGGGTTATGGAGGTGGCACCTCCGGTTCAGGATTCCAAGGCAATCAAACCAGACATGGCCACCAAGGGAACCAGGGCAATCAAGGGGGTTATAACCATCAGGGGAATCAGTAGCAGCAGCAGTCGGGTTATCAGAGCAATCCAAAGCAGTTGAATAGCGGGCAGTATCATGTCTTTACCACTAGCTTGTGTAAACGCGATCAGAAGCTTCACAAGAGGGCCGTAAACTCTGTTGAACCGGCAGTGCCTCAGTATCTGCGCTGGTCTGAGCAACCCATTTTATGGAGTCGAGAGGATCACCCACGCCAGGTTGATAATCTGGGTCATCTGGCCTTAGTGGTGGCACCTCAAGTTGGGGGGGGGGGTATAAGTTCACCAAGGTCCTTATGGATGGGGGAAGCAGTATCAATATTCTTTATTATGATACCTTCCGCCGTATGGGGTTGACAGATAAGAATCTTAAACCGTCGAACACCATTTTTCATGGTGTGGTGCCCGGTAAGTCTGCGTATCCAGTGGGCAAGATAGCCCTAGAGGTGGCTTTTGGAGATGATCATGATTCAAGGTCAGAGACATTGACTTTTGAGGTGGTGAAAATCAAGAGTCCGTATCATGCCCTGTTCGGGCGTCTGGCTTATGCTAAGTTCATGGCGAGGCCGTGTTATGTTTATTTACAACTTAAGATGCCGAGTCACAAGGGGACCATCACAGTAGATGGGAGCAGGAAGATCACTTTCGAGTGTGAAGAAGGTGATGCGGCTTACGCTGAGTTGGTTTGTGCCACAGAGGAGCTAAAGTTCTATAAAGACAAGGTTGATCCGGCCGACATGACTTCTTTGAAAAAACTAACTACAGAGCATGATCCGGCATTGAAGTTTAAATCGGCCACAGACACTAAGATGGTTGACTTTGTTGCTGGCGATTCATCCAAGCAGTTCAGTATTAGCGCTAACCTGGATCCCAAATAGGAAAGCGCGCTCATCGAGTTCATCCGTGAGAACTGGGACATCTTTGCATGGAAGCCTTCTGACATGCCGGGTGTACCGAGGGAGCTCGCTGAGCACACACTTATTATAGATCCTAAGTTTAAACCGGCCAGGCAGTTTCTCCCCGCTTCAACGAAGAAAGGCGTAAGGCTATTGGTGAGGAGGTAGCTCGGCTGTTGGCCGCAGGGTTTATTGTGGAGGTTTTTCACCCGGAGTGGCTGGCTAATCCGGTGCTGGTTCTTAAGAGAAACGGCACTTGGCGTATGTGTGTGGACTACACAGATTTGAATAAGGCTTGTCCAGCAGATCCCTTCGCCCTCCCTCGTATTGATCAAATTATTGATGCTACGGCGGGTTGTGACCGTTTGTGTTTTTTGGATGCTTACCCTGGTTATCATCAGATCAAAATGGCAGTTAAGGACCAGGAGAAAACAGCTTTTATAACTCCCTTTGGAGCCTTCTGCTATGTCTCCATACCCTTTGGGCTCAAGAGTGCCCAGGCGACTTATCAACGCTGTGTTCAGAATTGTCTTCATAAGCAGATTGGGCGCAATGTTTATGCATATGTGGATGATATTGTGGTGAAGTCCAGGAAGGAGGAACCATTGATAGATGACTTAAGAGAGACTTTTGACAACCTCCGGGTTTATAAGATGATGCTTAATCCAGACAAATGTGTCTTTGGTGTTCCGGCAGGAAAGCTTTTGGGGTTTTTTGGTGTCTAACAGGGGCATCGAGGCTAATCCAGAAAAAATTTCAGCTATCATGTCCCTGGCTAAACCGGCATGTATCAATGACGTTCAACGTTTAGCAGGCCGGATTGCGGCTTTGAGCCGGTTTATCAGTCGTCTTGGCGAGAAAGCTATCCCTTTATATCAGATGTTAAAGAAAACAGATGACTTTGTCTGGAGCGACGCAACTGCTAAAGCGTTTGAGGATTTGAAGAGACAGTTAGCTGAACCTCCTGTTCTTGCGGCTCCGGTCGATGAAGAGCCTTTACTGCTATATGTGGCTGCTAATGCCCGGGCTGTCAGTGTGGCTATAGTTGTGGAGCGCAAGGAGGCTGGAAAGGAGTATCTAGTTCAACGGTCAGTTTATTATATTAGTGAGGTGCTTATCGAATCAAAGCAGAGGTATCCGCATTGGTAGAAGCTGGTGTATGGAGGGTCATCGTATCACAATGGTTAGTTCAGCCCCTTTGGGAGATATCATACAAAACAGAGAGGCGACTGGCCGGATTGCCAAGTGGGATATTGAGCTTGGACCTCACAGGCTCAATATACACCTCGCACAGCGATTAAATCTCAAGCACTCGTGGACTTCATCAATGATTGGACAGAGTTGCAGGCACCAGAGGAAAAGCCAGACAACACTTATTGGACTATTCACTTTGATGGATCCAGGCAATTGGAGGGCTCGGGGGCTGGAGTCATATTAACTTCCCCACGAGGTGACAAGTTTTGTTATGTTCTTCGCTTAATGTTCCCTTGCACTAACAATGCAGCTGAGTATGAGGCCTTACTCCACGGTCTTCGGATGGCTAAGCAGATGAACTTAAGCCGGGTTAAGTGCTTCGGTGACTCGGACCTGGTGGCTCAACAGGTGTCTGGCACTTGGGATTCTAAGGACCCACTCATGGCTGCATATCGACGAGAGGTGGAGATAGTGGTTGGTCATTTCAAGGGTTATCAAGTTGACCATATAGACCGGAGAAAGAATGAAGTGTCAGACGCTTTAAGTCGCCTAGGCTCTCAGCGTAAACCGGTCCCTCCTAATGTCTTCCTCGACGTACTACATAATCCGTCGGTCAAGATACCAACAGAGGAGGAGTTGGCTATTCCTGACCCAGAGGCCAAGTTGGTGGCGGCTTTGCATGTTACACCGGATTGGACAGCCCCGTACTTGGCTTACATGAACTGGGGCGAGTTACTGGAGGATGAAACCTTGGCCCAGCAGATAATCCAGCGATCCAAGTCAATGACCATTATCAATGGGGAGTTACATCGTTACAACGTTACAGGAGCAATTCAGCGTTGCGTGTCTCCTCAAGAGGGTTATGAGATTTTGCGAGAAATCCACGAAGGAGATTGTGGTCACCACGCCGGTTCAAAATCCTTGGTGGCTAAGGCTTTTCGTCCTGGCTTCTACTGGTTGACGGCTCATGCTGATGCAGAAGATTTAGTAAAGAGGTGTGACGGTTGTCAGAAGTTTGCACGTCGCGCCCATGTTCCGGCTCAGGAGTTGAGAATGATTCCAATCACTTGGCCGTTTGCAACTTGGGGGCTCGATATGGTTGGACCCTTTAAGATATCCAAGGACAAAAAGACCCACCTGTTGGTGGCGGTTCACAAGTTTACCAAGTGGGTAGAGGCAGAGCCAGTCAGTAAGTGTGATGCAGCCACGACGGTTCAATTCATCAAGAAGGTGATCTTCTGGTTTGGTTTTCCACACAGCATTATCACGGATAATGGTACTAATCTGTCTAAGGGTGAGATGGAGGAATTTTTTCAATGTGAGCACATCCGGCTTGATGTAGCGTCAGTGGCTCACCCCCAGTGTAATGGTCAAGCAGAGAGGGAAAATCAAGAAATCTTGAGAGGTATCAAACCCCGGCTTATGGTTCCTTTAAAGAGGACACCGGGTTGTTGGGTGGAGGAGTTACCTTCTGTGTTATGGAGTATCAACACCACACCAAATAGATCGACGGGTTATACACCTTTCTTCATGGTTTATAGAGCAGAGGCGGTTCTCCCTAGTGACATCCATCATGACTCGCCCCGTGTGGCGGCTTACGTTGAAGCTGACAATGAGAAGGCACGTCAGGACTCACTGGACCTGTTAGATGAGGAGCGTGATCTCGCAGCGGCACGTTCGGCGATTTATCAACAAGATCTTCGACGTTATCACAGCCGCCGGGTTAAAACCAGAACTTTTCAAGAGGGTGATCTGGTGCTCCGGCTCATCCAGGATCAAACTGATATGCACAAGTTATCCCCACCTTGGGAAGGACCTTTTGTGGTCAGCAAAAACCTACACAACGGGTCATACTACCTTATCGATGTTCGAGAGCACAAAGACTCATGTAAATCGGAGGAGGAGACCAAGCAGCCGTGGAATATAGCCCTTCTTCGGCCTTACTATACTTGAGCCATAGGCTCTTCTTATGTACATACTTATGACAATGTATATATTATATAATAAACCGGAGCCTTGGCTAAAGCGGGGTCTCTGTTCTTTTTTACGTCATGTGTGGTTCCATGGGGGCTTCTACTGACAAAGTGGAGTTTTATTAACCCGTCCATAAGGCCACACAGATATAAAGGGAATCATTAGGGGGCTTGGTCGTATTCGAACCATAGCTACACCTGTTGATCGGTTTAAAACCAAAAAGGTGTATCACTAGGGGGCTTGGTTGTCTGCACACCATAGCTACACCTCTTGATAGGCTTAAAGCCAAAAGGAAATTATGTGGAACCAAAGAGAGTTTGTTGCATCAAGCACAACTCAAACATAGGTAACCACTAAGCATAGCTCAAATATTACCTAGGGGCTCCTTGCTTCTCAAAGAACAACGAGCTTGCACCCTTGTAATAGGCTATCAAGCTAGGCTTGGAAGCCAGGTGTATTCACCTAAAACCCCGGGTTACCCTGCCTTTTTAAGTAAGCCACTCCGTCCAGGTAAACCTGGTATGACCCATCGAACGTTTGACAAGTCAACCTCATAGACCCTGAACTTGTCAAAGTTCAAACGGTGATTGGTTAAAGATTGAGGTCCATCTTAAGAGGCTTTGATAAGGGATTTATGAATATTTCTGATAAACCGGTGTTTATTACAACCCGGCGTGGATTTCAACGCTTAGTTGTCAGTACATGATCAGTTTTAAACCGGCAGTAAATTGCTCCGGTCTGGTTTTGGCTACAGGTCACCAGCATTAAACATACAATCCGGTGGTAATCATCACCTGATATGGTTTTTATATGAACTGGCAAGAGGGAAAGGAGTCATCAACCCTACACATGGGTATTTTTACTCCTACTATACCAATAGTTGGTCAGCCAACGAAGATATATCACAGGTATCATTTATTTTATATCTGGTTAATACAAATCTTGGTTATCCATCCAAGTTATGTATATATTTTTTGGGCATCATGACCCGTCTAGTGGTAAACCACTAGGACACTTTCAAGTTCTTATATGAAGGAACACAAATCATAATGGACTATGCATAAATAGATCCCAAAGGCAGGACAAGTTTTCAGTATCTAGCAAAACAAACATGCTCGATGGCATGGCAGATAAGGTGTTCATGCTATCCTATTACAAGGCGCTTTCAATACCCCAAATTGAATAAGTGTTTTCAAAGGAGTGGTAGACTGCAGCTGATAAACTGGCCACCGGTTTAGGATTCCTTATCGGGATGGCTTGACGATTGAGGGTCATCTTGCGCGGTCACATTCTCTTCATCCCTCCCCAGACGCTAGAAATCAACCATTGACTAATCGATTTCGGTTAAGGCTTGAAAAACGACCTCTTCATGAATGAGGTTGGAGGGGTCAATGTCAGGAGCATAAGTATGCTTACGGATTGGCAGCACAAGATCTTCAACATTATGAATTAGCGCGGGCTGTCTTTTTCCCTTAGCATCATAAACCGGTTGAAAATGAGATAGATCGGTATCCTCCGCCAGTTTTCTTGCTATCGGCCACATCTCCTTTGTCAGCCTTTGGAGATCGTCGTTATTGAAGTCTGAGCCGTCTTCTTTCACACCAGGATAGCCTTTGATGATATCTGCCGGTTCAAGATCCGGAATCCACACCTTGGCCCGGATTAGCGCGGTCAGCGCACCTGACCTTGCGGCTGATCTATTCAGTTTGTTGATCCGGGCAGGCAGCATGGCCAGCTTTTCGATAGTTTCTTTTATCAGCGATGGCGGAGGCTTGTTATAAGCTGCAGTGCAAATGGCTCCTTGCGATCCAGAGAACAGCTGTTCTATCAAAGGTATAGGCCGCTTTATGCTTCATCCGCATGTCAGCGCCCAGATGAGCAATGCGGGTCCCTGTCATGGTTAAACATCAGTAAACCGGTCATTGATAAGATATTATGAATTAGACAAACTGCATGAGAGGGTACTTATCAAACACAGCAGAAGTCATGGCGTTAGTCTGCCGCTTTAAGCCGGTCAGTTCTTCAACCACCGGTTTCAGGGCTGCCTCTGCGTCCTCGGCCTTCTTTGTTAAACCGGCCTTTTCTGTCTCCTAGTCTGCACACTCTTTGTTAAAGGTTTCTTTCAGTTTTTCCATAGCTGCTAGGGCATTGGTCAGCTCTTCTTTGGCTTTGGAAGCCTCTGCTTGCTGAGATTTAACATTCTCTTGAAGGTCCATGGTTTGAGCATCCTTTTTACTCAGCTCAGCCTACAAAGGTGAGATATATCATCAAAACAGGTTATGAAGTACCAAGCATATAACAAGTTATGCACTTTGTACTTGGGGGCTAATGCCTATTTGCTCTATCATCAACATATTTTTCACAAGTCTCAAGCACAATGCAAGCATTATCCTTAACACTTGGGGGCTAATGTACATCTGTTCAAAGTTGACGCATTGATTCAAAGACCTGGTTTATCTTGGAAAGATAAACCGGCCCTTGGGGGCTACACCGATGAAAGCTACAGGAATACAATGATAAAGTACCGGTTTGTTTCCAAAGATCACTTGACATATGGAGGATCAGAATGCAAAAATTGAGATATTACAAAGTCCCGATTTATGATTGTTATCATAAACCGGCCCTTGGGGGCTACTTGCGTTGATATTTACAAATTGGATTTACGAAAGGGGAAGTGATGAAAATACCTCATAGCGCTCCTTCATCAGGTTCACCAAACCGGCTTCATAATCATGGTTTGAGTGCAGACGGTTTAGAAAACCAGAGTGGAGTTCTTGAATGCTGAGATGGGCATAACTTGACAAGTCGGTGCTCCATTTGCCTTTTTCCATGGCAGCACGTTCTTCCTTGGCACTAAGTTAGGCCAAAATTACAGGAATACCAGGGGAGGTGTGACCAATACTAGTAATGATAACTTCGCCTTCTTTGTCTCCAGCAGTCTTTTTTGGAGTTGATGGGGTGTCAGTAGCTCTCACCGGACTAGAAGATCTGTCATCAGCCCAGAGTGGATCTACCGGTTCATCATCAGGCACAACAATGTCAACTTATGGTTGTTCATCAATATTGTGATCTTGAGGGGATGGTTCATCAAAGGTAGCTTCAGGATTTGGACCCTCCGGTTCAACAAGTTTGCTCTGGTTCCACCGTTTGCTCCGGTTCAATGACCACCTGGTCTTCGGGCGGATTGTTCACCCGAGCCTTTTTGCTGGGTCTGGCTTTGGCTCTATAACAGAATAAGATGTGAAAGTTAAGCATAGCATATAAAGTATGAAAACATCAAAAGAAGGGGTTGAAGTACTTACCCAGCTACAATTTTGATAGGAGGAAGGAGGTGTCACGTGATAATTCGAATCGGACGGATTAAGAGGTTGTCGGAAATAGCCTGCCTTGGGATAAGAAGTGTCAGAAGTGGGTGAGACCTCAGACCGGCGCTTTCGAACTGGGGTGTCTGGTAAACCGGCCGAAGTGACCTTTTGGCCGCTGTGCCGGGTTGTGCGGCGAGCCTCATGCTACCGCGTCTTCAAAATAAATGTTCGATCCAAGTGAGCAAGAGGATGAGAAAAGCTTACTTTCCAGACCGCTTTCATGGATTTTTTGTGTTGGCATAGAGTCTGAACCAGAGGAAAGGATAATTACCTCTGCATCGTCAGCTTGGCTGCCCTCAACGTCCTCCAGATAAGTATCATTGTCAATGAGATGCATGAAAAGTGAATCAAGTGAATCAAGTTCTACCTCAACTTCCGGTTCATCCGGGTCGTCATCCAGTTCCATACTGATGCGTTCAGGTGCCTTCCGCTTTGTGGTTTTCTTGACGGCTTTTGTTTTAGGACGGGAAGGCTTTGCCGCCTTCTCTTGAGGCTTCTTCTTACAGAACAGATCATCACCCTGTTTAAAAATAAGCAGAAGGGTATTCAAAGATTGGATAGTATAAAGATATCAAGTGTAAAGTAGAAGAACAATGCTTACAGCAGGCGGTTTGTTTTTCGTGTAAAAAGGGTCTAATCCGGTTTGGCGGTAGACAGCTTCCGACTCGTTCAGTATTTTCTTGACAGCTTCAGTAACTTCTTCATCTGTTAGCTGAATATTGATATGACGTTGGGAGTCTTCTACTTCACCAGTATACTCACACATTAAGCCGGAGCGGTGACTTAACAGCAAGATGCTCCAAGATATCCAACAATGGACAAAGTCTACGCCTGTTAAATTGTTGGCCAAGAAGGCTCTCAGCTTGGCGAGTTGAGGTGCATACGGGGCATGTTCCTGGGCACTTAGGCGTTGTGGAAGTGGATGAGTATTGGCAAGCCGGTGGGCACGGTAACCCGGCAGAGGATTCTCATCTTCAGGGGAGGTATCTTTACAGTAGAACCAAGTTTGATTCCACTCTTTGGGGTGACTGTGCAGCTTGGCATGAGGAAATTCAACCTCTTTCCTTTTTTGAATGGAGACGCCACCAAGTTTAGTATTGGGTCCGTCTACAAATTCAGTGCGCCGGTTCATATGGAAGAAATCCCGGAACAGCTCCACAGTTGGCACTTCTTGTAGGTACACTTCACAGAAAACTTGAAAGTTGCATATATTGGATACCGAGTTGGATCCAATATCTTGAGGGTGGAGTTGAAAGCTGGCAAGCACATCTCGGAAAAACTTTGACCCGGGCGGTTTGAAACCACGGCCTATGTGGTCAACAAACACCACTACCTCACCCTGCTTAGGGGTGGGAGGATTTTCCGGCCCAGGAACTCGCCAACGAATCTCATTCTTCTTTGGTAAGGTGCCGATCTTAACCATTCCATTCAGTTGCTCCTGTGTGACCCGGGAGGGAGCCCAGTTGCAGGAATAAAACTGCTTGGCCATTGCAAGTGAAAGGCTGGAAAGAAATGCCGGTTTAACAATACATTCATAGTGGTGTATAAGGTGCAACAGAATAAAGGAATTCAAGTATGTAATATTGGTAAACCGGAGGATGATATAATTATGAACGACAAGGTGATAAGTGGAAAAAGAGATATACACATATTATTAAACCGGAGTATGACAACAGAGATAAAGGGATTTCCGGTTTACAAGGGGACTAATGGTATGTGATAGATTGCTTTCTACAAAGCTAAACCGCCTATGTGATAAAGAAGATAGAGATCTAAGGCAAGAACGACTAGGTAAGGTAAAACAGGTTTCATAAGATTACATGGAAATTTTGGATCTGCCGTAAGACAGGAAAAGCAAAAAGATTTAGACCTAAAAAGGTTGGTCCCAAAGCGGTTCACAAAGGTCTAGATCAGTTTTTATGCGCATAAGGGTTTGTTGTGATAGCAGAAGATAAGGAATGCTATAGCTATTACACGGAATACATCAAACTTGAGGTTTTTATCCATGGACTAAGGAGGAACAGGGAAAAACAGTGCCGGAGCTTCGATGAACTTTGATGAACAGTGAAACCCTAGGTAGATCTACAAATGAGGAAAGGGAAGGACTTACAGCGGCTGTTGAAGCAGCGGAGGTACGCCGCGGCTCTCTGGTGCGACCAGGTCGATGCAGTGGCCAACGCAGAACCGGAAGCGAAGCTCGGCGACGGCGGCGGTGCTCGGGTGCAGGGGTGTCGCAAGGAGGAAGAGGAAGCGAGGAGACAGAGGGGAAAAAGGAAATGACCCTTGGCCCTATTTATAAGGTAAAGGGGGAGGTGACAGGTGCGAGAATCGAGGAGCCCGAATACTGGATACCGAGCAGGGGCGGCCGCCTTGATTGTCGGAGGAAATGAAGGTGAGATGTATCATTTTTAAATAACAAAGTGACGTCATGGCGATTTAACATGATCCTGGAGTATGACGTCACGACGGTTTACAAGATCAAGGTGAAGATGCAAGGGAAGAATTTTTCTAAGTGTTGAAGATTGACATGAACAAGTTCAAATCAATCTGGGGCCTAATGTTGGGGATATTACTACTGGATGTAAACCGGTCAGGAGTAGCCGGATTAACTCCATGAATATTAGAAGCCCATGAAGACGTAAGGATGGTAGCGCTTTACGAAGGCCCAAGGCCCAAAGGAGAGTTAAGGCCTGTAGATGTAAACTGACTTTCCCATATAACTTGCATTGTAAGATAGGAAGGATAGAGACCGAGCCATACGCGTTTATGATCCGGCCTCGGGACTCTGTAAACCGGCGGGCGTCAACCTGTGTATATAAAGGGACGACCCGGCAGCGGTTTAGGGACAACACACAACAAATCGAGAGCCAGGCAAAGAGGATTCGCTCCCTGGTCATCGAAACCCAGTAATACCAAACACAACTAGACGTAGGCTTTTACCTTCATCAAAGGGGCCGAACTAGTATAAAAACCCTCGTGTCCCTTGTCCGGTTTAACCCCTTTAAGCTAACCCGTAGCGATGGCTCCACGACTAAGTCCTTTCATGAGGACATCTGCCATGACAAACCCACGACACACGGTACCGAAGAGGCTAGCAATGATGGAAGGTGAGAGTGCGTATAATCCATGGACTCAACATTAGTCGTAAAGAACTCACATACTTATTGCAAAAATCTACAAGTCATCAAAACCAAGCACTACGTGCATGCTCCTAGGGGGATAGATTGGTAGGAAAAGACCATCGCTCGTCCCCGACCGCCACTCATAAGGAAAGCAATCAAAGAACACCTCATGCTTCAAATTTGTCACACAACGTTTACCATACGTGCATGCTACGGGACTTCCAAACTTCAACACAAGTATTTCTCAATTTCACAATTACTCAACTAGCACACCTCTAATATTACCACCTTTATATCTCAAAACAACTATCAAGCATCCAACTTCTCTTACTATTTAAAATTTATAACCAAAGCAAATTACCATGATGTTCTAAAGGACTCTCAAAATAATATAAGTGAAGCATGAGAGATCAATTATTTCTATAAAATAGAACCACCGCCATGCTCTAAAAGATATAAGCGAAGCACTAGAGCAAAATTATCTCGCTCAAAAGATATAAGTGAAGCACATAGAGTATTCTAATAAATTCCAACTCATGTGTGTCTCTCCCAAAAGGTGTGTACATCAAGGATGATTGTGGTAAACTAAAAATCAAAGATTCAAATCATACAAGACGCTCTAAGCAAAACACATATCATGTGGTGAATAAAAATATAGCTCCAAGTACAGTTACCGATTGACGAAGACGAAAGAGGGGATGCCTTCCGGGGCATCCCCAAGCTTAGGATTTTGGCTGTCCTTGGATTTTACCTTGGGGTGCCTTGGTCATCTCCAATCTTAGGCTCTTGTCTCTACATGTTCCATAATCCATCAAATCTTTACCCAAAACTTGAAAACTTCACAACACAAAACTTAAAAGAAAATCTCGTGAGCTCCGCTAGTAAAAGAAAACAAACCACCACTTCAAGGTACTGTAATGAACTCATTATTTATTTATATTTGTCTTAAACCTACTGTATTCCAACTTCTCTATGGTTCATAAACTCTATTACTAGCCATAGATTCATCAAGATAAGCAAACAACACACGAAAAACAGAATCTGTCAAAAACAGAATAGTCTGTAGTAATCTGTAGGTTTTGAATACTTCTTGAACCCCAAAAATTCTAAAATAAATTTCTGGACGTGAGTAATTTATCTATTAATCATCTTCAAGAAGAATTAACTAAATAGCACTCTCCAGTAAAAAATGGCAGCAATTATCGTGAGCGCTAAAGTTTCTGTTTTTTACAGCAAGATCACAAAGACTTTCCCCAAGTCTTCCCAAAGGTTGTACTTGGCACAAACACTAATTAAAATCATAAAACCACATCTAAACAGAGGCTAGATGAATTATTATTACTAAAAAGAATCAAAAAATAAGAAAAAAATAAAATTGGGTTGCCTCCCAACAAGCGCTATCGTTTAACGCCCCTAGCTAGGCATAAAAGCAAGGATATATCTAGGTATTATCATCTTTGGTATGCAATCCATAAGTGGCTCTCATAATATATTCATAAGGTAATTTAATTTTCTTTCTAGGAACGTGTTCCATGCCATTCCTTAACGGAAATTGGAATCTAATATTCCCATCTTTATATCAATAATTGCACCAATCGTTCTAAGGAATGGTATACCAAGAATAATAGGACATCAAGGATTGCAATCTATATCAAGGATAATGAAATCTATGGGCACATAATTCCTATTTGCAACAATAAGAACATCATTAATTCTTCCCATAGGTTTCTTAATGGTGGAATCCGCAAGATGCAAGTTTAAAGAACAATCATCAAGTTCACAGAAACCTAGCAAATCACACAAAGTTTTAGGAATCGTGGAAACACTAGCAGCCAAATCACATAAAGCATAGCATTAATGATCTTTAATCTTAATTTTAATAGAAGGTTCCCACTCATCATGAAGTTTTCTAGGGATAGAAACTTCCAATTCAAGCTTTTCCTCATAGGATTGCATTAAAGCATCAACGATATGTTTAGTAAAAGCTTTGTTTTGACTATAAGCATGCGGAGAATTTAGTATGGATTGCAATAAGGAAATACAATCTATTAAAGAACAATTATCATAATTAAATTACTTGAAATCCAAGATAGTGGGTTCATTTCTATTTAAAGTTTTGACCTCTCCCATCCCACTTTTATCAATTTTTGCAGATCTAAAAAGTCTGAATCATTGGGACGCCTTCTAACTAAAGTTGACTCATCTCCAGTCCCATCATTATCAAGATTCATATTGCAAAACAAAGATTTAATAGGGGACACATCAATAACTTTTAGATCTTCATCCTTATTACCATCAAGTTCTTCCGGTTTGGCGGCCATCTTATTAAATAAGGTGTCCTGCTTATCCGAAATTTGGGCTATTAAGTTTTCAAGATGAGCGAACTGAGATTTCAAACCATAAAATTCTTTAGACATATCATCGAGCTCTTTATTCATGTACCCTATAAAACTTTTTTGTTCTTTAAGCTCGTTTCTGAAGAAATTATTATGCTCAAACTGCAAGGACATAAAACTTCTAACGTTGTTTTCAATTTCTTCCAACCTTCTAAGGTGAAGATCAAAACGTTTTGGTAAGGCCATAGCGGCAAACAATCTAACACACAAGCAAGAAAAAGGCAAACAAAAAGAGGCGAACTAGAGAAGAGAAGGGGAACGAAAAAAGGGCGAATAAAACCGCAAGGGTGAAGTGGGGAAGAGGAAAATGAGAGGCAAATGGTAAATAATGTAATGCGATGGATAAGAGTTTGTGATGGGTACTTGGTATGTCTCGACTTGTGCGTGGACTCCCCGACAACGGTGCCAGAAATCCTTCTTGCTACCTCTTGAGCACTGCATTGGTTTCCCCTTGAAGAGGAATGGGTGATGCAACAAAGTAGCGTAAGTATTTCCCCCGGTTTTTGAGAACCAAGGTATCAATCCAGTAGGAGGCCACACACAAGTCCCTCGTACCTACACAAACAAATAAGAACCTCGCAACCAACACGATAAAGGGGTTGTCAATTCCTTCACGGTCACTTACGGGAGTGAGATCTGATAGAGATGATAAAATAAGATTTTTGGTATTTTTATGATAAAGATTGCAAAATAAAAGGTAATAGAAATAGCTTGTTGACGGAAGATTAATATAATGGAGAATAGACCCGGGGGCCATAGGTTTCACTAGTGGCTTCTCTCAAGATAGCATAAGTATTACGGTGGGTGAACAAATTACTGTCGAGCAATTGATAGAAAAGCGAATAATTATGAGAATATCTAGGCATGATCATGTATATAGGCATCACGTCCGTGACAAGTAGACTGACTCCTGCCTGCATCTACTACTATTACTCCACACATCGACCGCTATCCAGCATGCATCTAGAGTGTTAAGTTCATAAGAACAGAGTAACACATTAGGTAAGATGACATGATGTAGAGGGATAAACTCAAGCAATATGATATAAACCCCATCTTTTTATCCTCTATAGCAACAATACAATACGTGTCGTTTCCCTTTCTGTCACTGGGATCGAGCACCGCAATATTTAACCCAAAGCTAAGCACTTCTCCCATTGCAAGAAAGATCAATCTAGTAGGCCAAACCAAACTGATAATTCAAAGAGACTTGCAAAGATAACTGCTACCTCTTGAGCTTGCGTTGGTTTTCCCCGAAGAGGAAGGGATGATGCAGCAGAGTAGCGTAAGTATTTCCCTCAGTTTTTGAGAACCAAGGTATCAATCCAATAAGAGGCCACGCTCAAGTCCCTCGTACCTGCACAAAACGATAGCTACTCACAACCAACACGATTAGGGGTTGTCAATCCCTTCACGGTCACTTACGAGAGTGAGATCTGATAGATATATTATTTTTGGTATTTTTGGTATAAAGATGCAAAGTGAAAACTAAAAGCAAAGTAAAAAAGCAAAACAAGATTAAAGTGATGGAGATTGATATGATGAGAATAGACCCGAGGGCCATAGGTTTCACTAGTGGCTTCTCTCAAGAGCATAAGTATTCTACAGTGGGTGAACAAATTACTGTTGAGCAATTGACAGAATTAAGCATAGTTATGAGAATATCTAGGCATGATCATGTATATAGGCATCACGTCCGTGACAAGTAGACCGAAATGATTCTGCATCTACTAGTATTACTCCACTCATCAACCGCTATCCAGCATGCATCTAGAGTATTAAGTTAAAAACAGAGTAACGCTTTAAGCAAGATGAAATGATGTAGAGAGATAAATTCATGCAATATGAAATAAACCCCATCTTGTTATCCTCGATGGCAACGATGCAATACGTGCCTTGCTGCCCCTTCTGTCACTGGGAAAGGACACCGCAAGATCGAACCCAAAGCTAAGCACTTCTCCCATGGCAAGAACTACCAATCTAGTTGGCCAAACCAAACGGATAATTCGAAGAGACTTGCAAAGATAACCAATCATACATAAGAGAATTCAGAGAAGATTCAAATATTATTCATAGATAGACTTGATCATAAACCCACAATTCATCGGTCTCAACAAACACACCGCAAAAAGAAGATTACATCGAATAGATCTCCACAAGAGAGGGGGAGAACATTGTATTGAGATCCAAAAAGAGAGAAGAAGCCATCTAGCTACTAACCATGGACCCGAAGGTCTGAGGTAAACTACTCACACTTCATCGGAGGGGCTATGATGATGTAGAAGCCCTCCGTGATGATGGCCCTCTCCGGCGGAGCTTCGGAACAGGCCCCAAGATGGGATCTCGTGGATACAGAAAGTTGTGGCGGTGAAATTAGGTTTTTTGCTCCTCTTCTGATCGTTTGGGGGTATGTAGGTATATATAGGAGGAAGGAGTACGTCGGTGGTGCTCCGAGGGGCCCACGAGGCAGGGGGCGCGCCCCCACCCCCGTGACCGCCTCTCTGATTCCTTGGTGTAGGGTCCAAGTCTCCTGGATCACGTTCGGTGAAAAAAACACATTCCCGAAGGTTTCATTCCATTTGGACTCCGTTTGATATTCTGTTTCTCCGAAATAGTGAAATAGGCAAAAGACATCAATTCTGGGCTAGGCCTCCGGTTAATAGGTTAGTCCCAAAAATAATATAAAAGTGGAAAATAAAGCCCAATATAGTCCAAAACAGTAGATAATATAGCATGGAGCAATCAAAAATTATAGATACGTTGGAGACGTATCAGGCATCCCCAAGCTTAATTCCTGCTCGTCCTCGAGTAGGTAAATGATAAAAAGAGAATTTTTGATGCGGAGTGCTACTTGGCATAATTTCAATGCAAATCTTCTTAATTGTGATATGAATATTCAGATTCGAAAGATTCAAGACAAAAGTTTATATTGACATAAAAATAATAATACTTCAAGCATACTAACAAAGCAATTATGTCTTCTCAAAATATCATGGCCAAAGAAAGTTATCCCTACAAAATCATATAGTCTGGCTATGCTCTATCTTCACCACACAAAGTATTTAAATCATGCACAACCCGATGACAAGCCAAGCAATTGTTTCATACTGTAACTTTTTCAATCTTCACGCAATACATGAGCGTGAGCCATGGATATAGCACTATAGGTGGAATAGAATGGTGGTTGTGGAGAAGACAAAAGAGGGGAAGATAGTCTCACATCAACTAGGCGTATCAACGGGCTATGGAGATGCCCATCAATAGATATCAATGTGAGTGAGTAGGGATTGCCATGCAACGGATGCAATAGAGCTATAAGTATATGAAAGTTCAAAAAGAAACTAAGTGGGTGTGCATCCAACTTGCTTGCTCATGAAGACCTAGGGCAATTTGAGGAAGCCCATCATTGGAATATACAAGCCAAGTTCTATAATGAAAGATACCCACTAGTATATGAAAGTGATAACATGAGAGACTCTCTATTATGAAGATCATGGTGCTACTTTGAAGCACAAGTGTGGTAAAAGGATAGTAACATTGTCCCTTCTCTCTTTTTCTCTATTTTTTATTATTTGGGCCTTTTCTCTTTTTTTATGGACTCTTTTTTATTTGGGCTTCTTTTGCCTATTTTATTTATTTTTAGTCCGGAGTCTCATTCGGACTTATGGGGGAATCATAGTCTCCATCATTCTTTCCTCACTTGGGACAATGCTCTAAAAATGATGATCATCACACTTTTATTTTTTGTTACAACTCAACAATTACAACTCGATACTTAGAACAAAATATGACTCTATATGAATGCCTCCGGCGGTGTACCGGGATATGCAATATGATGATGCTGAATGTGTCATGATAAACGGAACGGTGGAAAGTTGCATGGCAATATATCTCGGAATGGCTATGGAAATGCCATAATAGGTAGGTATGGTGGCTGTTTTGAGGAAGGTATATGGTGGGTGTATGATACCGGCTAAAGGTGCGCGGTATTAGAGAGGCTAGAAAAGGTGGAAGGATGAGAGTGCGTATAATCCATGGACTCAACATTAGTCATAAAGAACTCATATACTTATTGCAAAAATCTAGAAGTTATCAAAGCAATGTATTACGCGCATGCTCCTAGGGGGATAGATTGGTAGGAAAAGACCATCGTTCGTCCCCGACCGCCACTCATAAGGAAGACAATAAATAAATAAATCATGCTCCGACTTCATCACATAACGGTTCACCATACATGCATGCTACGGGAATCACAAACTTTAACACAAGTATTCTTTAAATTCACAACTACTCAACTAGCATGACTTTAATATTATCACCTCCATATCTCAAAACAATTATCATGCTTCAATCTTTTCTTAGTATTCAACACACTCAAAAGAAAATTTCACAAATCTTGAATACCAAGCATATTATTATTAAGCAAATTACCATGCTATTAAGAGACTCTCAAAATAATTTAAGTGAAGCATGAGAGATCAATAGTTTCTTTAAAATGAATCCACCACCGTGCTCTAAAATATCTAAGTGAAGCACATAGAGCAAAATTTCATAGCTCAAAAGATATAAGTGAAGCACATAGAACAAAATCTCATAGCTCAAAAGATATAAGTGAAGCACATAGAGCAAAATTATAACGCTCAAAAGATATAAGTGAAGCACATAGAGCAAAATTACTTTACTCAAAAAGATATAAGTGAAGCACATAGAGTATTCTATCCAATTTTAATTCATGTATGGCTCTCTCAAAAGGTCTGTACAGAAAGGATGATTGTGGCATACTAAAACACAAAGACACAAATAATACAAGACGCTCCAAGCAAAACACATATCATGTTGGTGAATAAAAATATAACTCCAAGTAAATTACCGATGGAAGTGGACGAAAGAGGGGATGCCTTCCGGGGCATCCCCAAGCTTTGAATTTTTGGTGTCCTTGGATTATCTTGGAGGTGCCATGGGAATCCCCAAGCTTAGGCTCTTGCCACTCCTTGTTCCATAATCCATCAAAAAAATTCACCCAAAACTTGAAAACTTCACAACACAAAACTTAAAGTAGAAAACTCGTGAGCTCCGTTAGCGAAAGAAAACAAAAGACCACTTCAAGGTACTGTAATGAACTCATTATTTATTTATATTGGTGTTAAAACTACTGTATTCCAACTTCTCTATGGATTATAAACTATTTTACTAGCCATAGATTCATCAAAATAAGCAAACAACACACGAAAAACAGAATCTGTCAAAAACAGAACAGTCTGTAGTAATCTGTAGCTAGCGCAAGATCTGGAACCCCAAAAATTCTAAAATAAATTGCTGGACGTGAGGAATTTATCTATTAATAATTTTCAAAAAGAATTAACTAAATATCACTCTTCAAATAAAAATTACAGCAGTTCTCGTGAGCGCTAAAGTTTCTGTTTTTTACAGAAAGTTCAACAAGACTTTCCCCAAGTCTTCACAACGGTTCTAATTGGCACAAACACTAATTAAACACAAAAAACACATCCAAAACAGAGGCTAAATAATTTATTTATTACTAAACAGGAGCAAAAAGCAAGGAATAAAAATAAAATTGGGTTGCCTCCCAACAAGCGCTATCGTTTAACGCCCCTAGCTAGGCATAAAAGCGAGGATAGATCTAGGTATTGCCATCTTTGATAGGCAATTCTTCGATGATGCATCTATTTTCCTTAGGAATTTTTTTCTTTATAGTGACTATCAAACTTTGAGGCACAAGATCGAAAAATTCATTTGTAGCAATTGGTTCCTTAATGACAGCAAAAAGATTGGGATGAATACTTATAGATTTAAGATCTGCAGTTTCCTTACTAGATGATTCACCCTTATTTTTAGGAACATACATAAGCTTGGAAATTTTAGTAGGAGGACTTGGAGTATTCTTTACGGAAGAAAAATCGGTTCCCAAGTTTGTAATGATACCCTCAAGTTTATCAATTCTAGTAGAATCTAAGTTTATCTTCTCATTAACTATGGGTTCCTTTTCCTTAATATTTTCAAAGTCATTCCTACCTTAGATCCATATTGAGTAATTTGATTGTGGATATTTTTATCTAGATTTTCAATTAATTCAATAGTAGCAACTTTATTTTCAACAATTTCAAGTCTTTGCATAACATGCTCCAAAGTTAACATGGTTCCATTAACCAAAGAGGTGGTGAGGCAAATAAATCTAACATAGCATTATAAGAATCAAAAGTATGGCTACCCAAGAAGTTTCCTCCGGTAATGGTATCGAGGATATATCTATATCAAGGATTAACACCTACATAAAAATTGCGGAGAAGAACTAAGGTAGATTGCTTCCTGGTAGATCTATTTTGAGCATTGCAAATTCTATACCAAGCATCTTTTAGGTTTTCTCCCTCCCTTTGTTTAAAATTTAGAACTTCACTCTCGGGAGACAACGGAGAAGATATGAGACTAGCCATGACGACAAGCAAACAAACTAGCACACGAGCAAACAAAAAGGCAAGCGTAAAGGAGAGGGAGGATAGAGAGAGAGGGCGAATAAAACGGCAAGGGTGAAGAGGGGGAGAGGAAAACGGGAGGCAGATGGCAAATAATGTAATGCGAGAGATAGGGATTGTGATGGGTACTTGGTATGTTGACTTTTTGCGTAGACTCCCCGGCAACGGCGCCTGTCGGTGTCAAAACCAGCGGATCTCGGGTAGGGGGTCCCGAACTGTACGTCTAGGCCGGATGGTAACAGGAGACAAGGGACACGAAGTTTTACCCAGGTTCGGGCCCTCTTGATGGAGGTAAAACCCTACGTCCTGCTTGATTAATATTGATGATATGGGTGTTACAAGAGTAGATCTACCACGAGATCAGAGAGGCTAAACCCTAAAAGCTAGTCTATGGTATGATTGTCTGTTGTGATTGTTGTCCTACGGACTAAAACCCTTCGGTTTATATAGACACCGAAGAGGGTTAGGGTTACACAAGGTCGGTTACAAAGGAGGAGATATCCATATACGTATTGCCTAGCTTGCCTTCCACGCCAAGGAGAGTCCCATCCGGACACGAGACGAAGTCTTCAATCTTGTATCTTCATAGTCTAACAGTCCAGCCAATGGAGATAGTCCGGCTATCCGGAGACCCCCTAATCCAGGACTCCCACAGTAGCCCCTGAACCAGGCTTCAATGACGATGAGTCCGGCGTGCAGTTGTCTTCGGCATTGCAAGGCGGGTTCCTTCTCCGAATACATCACAAAAGAATTTGAATACGAGGATAGTGTCCGACCCTGCAAAATAAGTTCCACATTTCACCGTAGAGAGAATAATGTCTTCGCAGATCTAATCCGCCAGCTTGTTTTGGTAACATGACGCCATGTCATGGCCCGGTGATTATTCAAACCGTTTCATTTAACCAGCCCCGCACATAACGCGAGGCAGTTTCTTGACACGTCTTGCCGAAGCGGAGATCATGTTCCCCTAATTACGGGATTCTCATTAATGCGGTTCGTGGGTAACCCAACCGTGTCTAGGACTCCTAGATTATAGGTAAGTCCTAAACGGCTATGGAGGGGACGCTTGATATTCACCCTCTTTATAAGGGGACAAGGTTTTCGCTTTTTCCCCCCCGTGCTCAACCAAACCCTTCCCCACCTCGAGTTCTAACACCCAAAGCTCAGGTTAGGTGCTCCGGACCTTCAACCATGTACGGATCCAGCCTTCGAGGCCGATGGACGCCCTCTTCCGTTACGGAGGAGGACATTAAGAAGTTGAGGGAGGCCAGATATCTGACCGCCGAGGTTTCGCATCGGCTGCCTGCTAGAGGGCAGGTCGTCCCTACTCCCGAACCCAACGAGAATGTTGTGTTCGTCTCCCACTTCCTCCGAGGTCTAGGCCTCACTCTGGATCCTTTCGTCAGGGGCTTGATGTTCTATTACGGGTTAGATTTCCACGATCTAGCCCCAGACTCCTTTCTCCACATTACGACATTTATTGTCGTGTGTGAGGCCTTTCTCCACGTTACCCCTCACTTTGGCCTGTGGCTCAAGACCTTTGAAGTAAGGCCGAAGATGATCGAGGGGCAACAAGCAGCGTGCGGAGGTGCATCAATAGGCAAGATGGCAGGAGCTCCATGGCTGAGAGGTTCCCGAATTATGGCAACGGGAGTGGTTTTATGTCACGACTCCCAGAAGTACCAAGTGGGCGGCTGCCCCCGCTTTCCGCTCGGGCCCCCCACCACAACTGATGTCATGGATTAGCAGGGGTCTGAGCCGGGGTCCAGCCAAGGACGTGCCTATACTGCAAAGCCGCATCCGAGATCTCTTCGAGGGAGATTTCAATTTGGTTGTGGTGATACAAGTTATGCTGGTTCGCCAAGTCCAGCCTTGCAAACGCCGGCCCCTACGTTTGTGGGAGTTCAACCCAAAGGGGCCACGTGCCATTCAAAGTTTCCTCGGCCTGACGCACGAGGAGATGTACAAGTCATTCTTCGGACCCCAAGTGGAATGTCTGGATATCACCAAGGACGCAGGCCTGAGCAGTAACCGCGCCGCCGAACAAGTAAGAAATCTCCCCGCCGAACACGTTGTCTTTTATTCGAAGTTATTTCTAAGAGTCCGCTTTTTGACCAGGACTAACTAACAAAGGCGAAGATGATCCAGTGCTTGGCTCCCCTCCCTGAGGGTTTGGAAAATCCGGTATTGGAGAAGATGCTCGAGGTCGCACCTTGTCCGGAGCCCTTGAAGGAAGATACCGAGGGAGATAATATGGGCGGACGCGGGCCCCCATTGCTATCCGCTCCAACCGAGGGAGCGAGCATCTCCATGAAGGAGGATGATCGGGGGAGGAAAAGGACTGCTTCCGAGGATCCGGAAGCCGAAGCCTCCAAACGGGAGAAGAGGTCTCCCACTGAGGGTCCTGCCTTGGGGGGTGCTTTTGCCGCGCAGAGTCCGCGGGGGGATCAGCCCTCCAACGAGTCGTAAGTGATCCAAAATATTTTAGTAGTAAGGGTATGTTATCTTTTTCCTATGAGAAAATAACCACCGCATCTATCTTGCAGTTCGGGCCTTAGCCCCTCTCAAATGAGCTCGTCTTCGGGGGATCTTCTTCCAGAGATTATGGAGAGCGAAACGCCTCCCCCGGACTCCTCCGCTCCAGAAGCGGGCGACCCCGAAGTGTCGTCGCGGAGGGCCTCTCCGGATCCGGTGAGGCCAGAAGATAATCCCGTAGACCCCCAAGGTCCCCAGTGTCCGGCTCCCAAAGAGAGCATACAAAAGAGTCTGACACCGTTTGGTGTGCGGTCGGACGTTCTGAGGGAGTTGATGGGGCGAGCGGCCATCTCAGAAGAGCACCGTACGCTGATGGGTACGGTGATGGAGAGAATCTCGTCCGCTGAAAGTGGATTACATGAAGCCTTTATGAGTCTATTGATAGGCTTTGAGGTATGTGAGATAATATGTGATAGTACTGCACATGTTATAGTAGCCCCTGAGACTCTGGTTGTCGTCGAGAACGGCGGCGAACAGAGGATCAAATACCCAGGCAATAACCAATCTGCCTTTATGTGCAAGTGGTGGGAGCTCTGGTGGCTAGCCGGACTAGGGAGTTTGCCCAATTAAAACGGCAACTGGATGCGGCAGACACCGACATCGAGCTTGTTAACAAGAGGCTTGACGAGACACAGGGTAAGTGTTATTATTCGGTGAACGCCACATAGTAAGAGCAGCATAATGCCAATATCTTTAATATGTTGTGACTGCAGATGGAGCTGCCACCGTGGAAGCCTTGCGGGCGGAACTTGCCCGAGCCAAGGAACAAGCGAGGAGTAGTAATGTGGCTGCTTTGAAGGCGGCCGAAGAATTGAAAGCCGAGAAGGCCGCACATTGCGAGAGCCAAGAGAAGATGGCCAAGATGGTCGTAGAATTGAAAGACACTACCGACTGTTGCCGGGTCCGTGAGAAAGAGAACCAAGCGAAGGCAACAGACCTTGAGAAGGCCGCGGCGGCAGACAAAGACACCCGTTCTGCTATGAGAGCAAAGAAGGAGGAGCCGGGGATATTGCGGCTGGAAAACCCTTCATGTTACGGAGGAAGTTCGGGGATCCATGGTATGCCCCTATGGATCGGCTGTGGAGCTCGGCAGATGCGTATATGGATTTGGCGGCGAGCGCTGCCGATGCGGCCAAGTACTTCCAAGGTCAGACAGATTGTGAAGTGGACAAGCTGTTCTGGATGCAATTCCACATTCCAGAGTGTCCGCCTTCATTGACTGACCAACTAGCCGAATGGGACGAACTGGATAGGTTGTCCGGACTCGCCATGACGTCTGTTGTGGATCAACTATGGCCGGAAGGGCCTAAGTCGAACAGCTATTTCGGCTTAGTGCAGCAGCTCCTTGATGCGGTGCCGCACATTAATGCGATGAAGAGGTCGGCGTGCATAGAAGGCTCGTGGATGGCCCATGCCCGTGTTAAAGCATACTGGGCGAAGATGGACGCTACCACTATTGCGGCGCAGGGTTCGGCCATAGGTCGTGTGGCTGCCGAACACTATTTCGAGGAAGTTCTCGAGGGTGCTCGTTTGATAGAGGCCCAGTGCTCGAAAAATATTATGTTTGAGTGATATGTATTCTCATTGTAAACATAATGCTTTTATGAAGTTTTTATAAGGCTGTGTTTATACTTTTGCCTGGAAGTAGTATGATGCCTCCTGTGCGGCCGTTTATGTATACATGTGTATAACCTGAAAGATTGCAACCGTCGGCTTCAACCCCCACGCATATAATGCGGAGGTGCTCGCAAAAAACGCATGTTCACACTTAACCCAATGTCTTGGTCCTGATAAGGAGGTGATAGCGCAGCGAGCGAGGCAACCGGACTATAATGCTTGAACACTTTCACTTAGCCATAGGAGTTTGACAGTGGGGCTACTAGATAGCCCCTGGTGGCTCCGCACTCTCCCGATCGCGGGGTGCGTATATGCCTAGCCGGAAAGCGGCCCTTCGTTAAGGCGGAGGAATTCTAACATTCCGATAGGTCATCGAGTGGTTGACCAGTCTCACGCTATATCATGACAGTCAGTTTTCGGCTTTCTCTGCTGAGGCGCTCGTCCGGATGAACCAGGGCACAATCGCAGTAGTTCTCCTGGTGCTACCTTAGCTGGTAAAGTGGAACGTGAGGCACCAAAACACAGGATCCGGGCAAACCCAACATTTGACCAAAGACAATGATTCGAAGCTGATGCATATAAGGCCAAACTCGCGACGTCGAACACTCCCTAAGGTATTCGGTCTTTATGGTATAAACCGGGCTGAAATAGTGTCGCTTGTAAGAAGCCCCTTGTGTCCAGGTACGTGCATTCTTCTGACGTGGCCACATGCCAAGACGTCAGCATCCTTCTCAATTTTGCTGAGAAGTCAGTGGATATGTATCAACAAGAGACAGTAAAAGAGGTTTACGCAGGGTCTTAATCTAAAAAGAATCCTTGGAGCGGGTCCCTGCTGCACATCTGCGCATGTGTCTCCGTTGTGCCGTATCCTGGACGGGTGTAGCACAATGATCATCTGTAAAAGAGAGGAGTTGAGGTGAAGAAAGTTGTCGTGTGAAAAGATAGTTTTTTAAATAAATTATTTATAATTCTAGGTAAGTAAGAATCGCCGCTTGTCTGTGCTCGTGAAGCCCCTTGTATTTGTAATAGGGGTGTGATTATTGATCCGGTATAAATTGCATATGGCTGCACCGGACTCGTCTAGTCGTGTCCGAGGTCGTGATGACCTGCTAAATGCTTTAGCTGGTGGGGCAATTTTTAGTGTGCAGCTGCCAGGGCAGTCGCACGCTCTTCGGCGCGCAGAGATCGCTTAATACTTCCGTTCACTGTAATGATGCCACATGGACCGGTTGAGTGTGAGGGAAGCGTAGTGTGGTATTGCATTAAAGCGAGCGAAAGCTTCGCGTCCGAGTAGTGCTTGATAGCCACTTTGGAGCGGAGCGATGTGGAAGGTTAGATGTTCACTACGGAAGTTATCGGGGAGGCCGAATATAACTTTTAGTAGCAGGGAGCCCGTGCAACGAGCCCCTGGGCCTGGCGTTACTTCTTTAAAGGTAATATTGCTATGGCGAATTTTTGTTGGGTCTATCCCCATTTCGCGGATTGTATCCTGGTATATCAGGTTTAGACTGCTGCCACCGTCCATCAGGACTCGTGCGAAGCGGTATCCGCCAATTATTGGGTCTAATACCAGGGCATCCCATCCTGCATGCCGTATACTTGCTGAGTAATCATGATGGTCGAAAGTGATCGGTTGAGACGACCAGTGGCAGGACTCCGCGGTGATGGGCCTTCGGGCGCATTTTTCTGGGAGTGCCGTTTTGTTTCTTCCATTGATCACGTGTAACACGTTTACTGTTTTGACTTCTGGTGGAAATTTCCTTTGTTCCCCAGCATCTCCCTTGAGAGGCTCATCCTCATCTTCGCTTGGTGTATCCTCTCCTTTGTGTACGGCGTTGAGCTTGCCGGACTTCTTGAAGACCCAACATTCTCTGTGGGTATGATTGGCTGGTTTGCCAGGGGTGCTATGGACCTGACATGTTTGGTCCAGAATTTTGTTCAGGCTAGACAGTTCATCTCTGGCGCCTTTAGAGGGCGGCTTCTGACCTGGCTGAGAGCTTTTGAATCCAGCATTTACTGTCGTGCTCTTCGTGCTGTGTTGCGTACTTTACTCCATCTGATTTGGAGTGTGTCTTGCGGAGCCTTGAGCCTTTGCTTCTGCTTTTTTAGACTCCTCGCGGTGGCAACAAGCCTTTGACGGGCATTCTGCTGCTCCGGGTGCCTGTCCGGCATTGTGTCGTCCGGACTATTATCTTTGACAGAATTGGTTTGTTCGGTTTGATTCTCCGTATTGCCGTGGTCCGGCAGTGGTTCGCCCTGCTCCAACGCTGGGTCTGTGTGATCGTTGTTTCTGGCGAGGCGGGATTTGGGGCGGCGCTTGCGCCGCCGCTTTGACTACTTCTCGAGGGAACAAGCCTTCGGTGCGTCCTTCCGTTCCTCGTCATCGTCTTCTTTTGGTGTGTCCACCATGTATACGTCATATGATGAAGTGGACATCCAGCGCCCTATGGGCGGTGGTTCATCTTTGCCTCCCGCATCGTTGTCCATACCGTCGATGTCTGCGGGGTTGAAGTCGAGCATGTCGGTAAAATCATCGATAGTGGCTACAAAGTGGGTGGTAGGTGGGCGTCGAATTTCTTCGTCGTCCGCATCCTAGTCCTGTTGGCCATAATCCGGCCAGGGCTCTCCTGACAAAGAGAGAGACCTTAGTGAATTCAGAATGTCGCTGAAGGGCGAGTGCTGAAAGATATCCACAGCGGTGAATTCCATGATCGGCGCCCACTCGGATTCAATTGGCAGGGGCGCAGATGGTTCGGGGTCCGGAAGAGAGTCCGGCACCTTGGAGTCACGGGCTGTGCAGAGGATTATGCTGGTGTTCGGCTCGATCGCCGTCAAGACTGCAGCCCCTGAGGCGGTGTCTAGCCACCCGTCCTCAATTGGCGCAGTTGGCTCCGAGCTAAGGGTCGGAGCTGGTGTGGGCGTGGCCTCTAGAGTACCGTCCGGTGGCAGAGCTAGGTCATAGCCATCGAGACAGTGCGGCGCGCCCAGCGGTGACTCGAATCCATCGAAGATCAAGTCCCCGCGGATGTCGGCCGTGTAGTTCAAACTTCCAAATCTGACCTGATGGCCAGGGGCGTAGCTTTCAATCTGCTCTAGATGGCCAAGCGAATTATCCCGCACTGCAAAGCCGCTGAATACGAAGATTTGTCCGGGGAGAAAGGTCTCACCCTGGACGGCATCGCTATCGATGATAGTAGGAGCCATCAAGCCTAACGGTGACGACACAGAGGAACTCTCAATGAAAGCACCAATGTCGGTGTCAAAACCGGCGGATCTCGGGTAGGGGGTCCCGAACTGTGCGTCTAGGCCGGATGGTAACAGGAGACAAGGGACACGAAGTTTTACCCAGGTTCGGGCCCTCTTGATGGAGGTAAAACCCTACGTCCTGCTTGATTAATATTGATGATATGGGTGTTACAAGAGTAGATCTACCACGAGATCAGAGAGGCTAAACCCTAAAAGCTAGCCTATGGTATGATTGTCTGTTGTGATTGTTGTCCTATGGACTAAAACCCTTCGGTTTATATAGACACCGGAGAGGGTTAGGGTTACACAAGGTCGGTTACAAAGGAGGAGATATCCATATACGTATTGCCTAGCTTGCCTTCCACGCCAAGTAGAGTCCCATCCGGACACGAGACGAAGTCTTCAATCTTGTATCTTCATAGTCTAACAGTCCGGCCAATGGAGATAGTCCGGCTATCCGGAGACCCCCTAATCCAGGACTCCCACAGCGCCAGAAATCCATCTTGCTACCTCTTGAGCTTGTGTTGGTTTTCCCCGAAGAGGAAGGGATGATGCAACAGAGTAGCGTAAGTATTTCCCTTAGTTTTTGAGAACCAAGGTATCAATCCAGTAGGAGGCCAGACTCAAGTCCCTCGTACCTGCACAAAACGATAGCTACTCGCAACCAACGCGATTAGGGGTTTTCAATCCCTTCACGGTAATTTATGAGAGTGAGATCTGATAGATATAATATTTTTGGTATTTTTTGTATAAAGATGCAAAGTGAAAAGTAAAGGCAAAGTAAAAAGAAAAACAAGATTAAAGTGATGGAGATTGATATGATGAGAATAGACCCGAGGGCCATAGGTTTCACTAGTGGCTTCGCTCAAGAGCATAAGTATTCTACGGTGGGTGAACAAATTACTGTTGAGCAATTCACAGAATTGAGCATAGTTATGAGAATATCTAGGCATGATCATGTATATAGGCATCACGTCCGTGACAAGTAGACCGAAACGATTCTACATCTACTACTATTACTCCACTCATCGACCGCTATCCAACATGCATCTAGAGTATTAAGTTAAAAATAGAGTAACGCTTTAAGCAAGATGACATGATGTAGAGAGATAAATTCATGCAATATGAAATAAACCCCATCTTGTTATCCTCAATGGCAATGATGCAATACATGCCTTGCTGCCCCTTCTGTCACTGGGAAAGGACACCGCAAGATCGAACCCAAAGCTAAGCACTTCTCCCATGGAAAGAACTACCAATCTAGTTGGCCAAACCAAACGGATAATTCGAAGAGACTTGCAAAGATAACCAATCATACATAAGAGAATTCAGAGAAGATTCAAATATTATTCATAGATATACTTGATCATAAACCCACAATTCATTGGTCTCAACAAACACACAGCAAAAAGAAGATTACATTGAATAAATCTCCACAAGAGAGGGTGAGAACTTTGTATTGATATGCAAAAAGAGAGAAGAAGCCATCTAGCTACTAACTATGGACCCGAAGGTCTGAGGTAAATTACTCACACTTCATCGGAGGGGCTATGATGATGTAGAAGCCCTCCGCGATGACGGCCCTCTCCGGCGGAGCTCCGGAACAGGCCCCAAGATGGGATCTCGTGGATACAGAAAGTTGCGGCGGAGGAATTAGGTCTTTTGCTCCTCTTCTGATCGTTTGGGGGTACATAGGTATATATAGGAGGAAGGAGTACGTCGGTGGTGCTCCAAGGGGCCCACGAGGCAGGGGGCGCGCCCCCCACCCTGTGACCTCCTCTGTGATGCCTTGGCATAGGGTCCAAGTATCCTGGATCACGTTCGGTGAAAAAATCACATTCCCGAAGGTTTCATTCCGTTTGGACTCCGTTTGATATTCTGTTTCTCCGAAATACCGAAATAGGCAAAAAACAACAATTCTGGGCTGGGCCTCCGGTTAATAGGTTAGTCCCAAAAATAATATAAAAGTGGAAAATAAAGCCCAATATAGTCCAAAACAGTAGATAATATAGCTAGCATGGAGCAATCAAAAATTATAGATACGTTGGAGACGTATCAATAACCATGTTGGGGAACGTAGTAATTTCAAAAAATTTCCTACGCACACACATGATCATGGTGATGCATAGCAACGAGAGGGGAGAGTGTTGTCCACGTACCCTCGTAGACCGAAAGCGGAAGCGTTAGCACAACACGGTTGATGTAGTCGGACGCCAGACACGGAGCCAAGCGGGTGGTGCGTTGGAGCTGAGAAGTGGGAGTGGATAGTGGTGTTACGTGAAGCTACGTCGAACATGGAGACGATCAAGCACTGTGTACGGGGTACCGGCAATGTCGGACACACAGTAGGCGAGGAACCAGTCATATACATATATAGGGGTTAGGGTTTATCCTGTATATCATGACATGGATCTAAAAAAATTCAAATGGTTCATGATTATGAACTTTGATTGAAAATGTTGGCGAGGGAGAGGGAGAGGGGGAGGGGGAGGGGAGGGGGAGGGGGGAGGGGGAGGGAGAGGCAGAGGGAGACTTATCAAGAGATAGTATGCGTATTTCATAAGTAGTTTCTTTTAACACAATACAGACGAAAGTGCTCATACATACGTGCATACACTCACCCCTATGAACACTCGCGCGCGCACACACACACACACCCACACATACCCTATCCCTATGAGCATCTTGGAGAGACTGAACCAACATATCATCTTGAGATTTACGAAGTCACCGTAGACGCCTCGTCGTCAGGAAACGTCTCCTCCCACTTAAAACACGTTGCCGAAAATCCTGAAATAAATGCAGGTATAATGCGAGTAACAGGACTTGAATCCTGGTAGGGTGGTGGTACAACTATCCCTCTAACCACCCAACCATAGGTTGGTTCGCTACATATTTCATAAGTAGTTATTGGTTAGGGTTGGGGGTAGGCTTGCAACCATGTGATCGATGGAGAGAGGATGCATGCACATGTATGTAGAAAATGCGTATTATTACTCCCTCCATCGCACAACATAGGATGATTTTGTAAGCTATTGTTAGTTTGCAAAAACGTCTTATATTGTGAAACAGAGGGAGTACATGTGAAATTCTCTTGAAAATATTATTACATGGTAAATTGACCATCATTCTCTGTGCTAGTTTACGTTTAAATCTATTTATAACTACAATAATCTTAAACATGGACATGTGATCAAATGCAACATTTTTTTACGCATCTTGAGTTCATTCAAATGAAAGTGAAAAAAGAGCAAAAGAGGGAGACAAAGGAGTATGTGACCAAAACAATAGCGCCCTGGCTCATCACATTCGCTCGACGCGTGGAAAGTGGACATTATTGGGCGTGGAAGCCAAGGAGTGCAAACATTCACAAGAAACCGGACATTATTTCGACAGGTACACAGAATTTGGAGAGGAACCCGCCTTGCAATGCCGAAGACAATACTGTGCGTTGGACTCATCGTCATTGAAGCCTGGTTCGGGGCTACTGAGGGAGTCCTGGATTATGGGGTCTCCGGACAGCCGGACTATGTCCATTAGCCGGACTGTTAGACTATGAAGATACAAGATCGAAGACTTCGTCTCGTGTCCGGGTGGGACTCTACTTGGCGTGGAAGGAAATCTAGGAAATACGGATATGGATATCTCCTCCTTTGTAACCGACCTTGTGTAACCCTAACCCTCTCCGATGTCTATATAAACCGAAGGGTTTTAGTCCATAGGACAATAACCATAACATACAATCATACCATAGGCTAGCTTCTAGGGTTTAGCCTCTCTGATCTCGTGGTAGATCTACTCTTGTACTACCCATATCATCAATATTAATCAAGCAGGGCGTAGGGTTTTACCTCCATCGAGAGGGCCCGAACCTGGGTAAAACATCGTGTCCCCTGCCTCCTGTTACCATCCGGCCTAGACGCACAGTTCGGGACCCCCTACCCGAGATCCGCCGGTTTTGACACCGACACCCGCACTGCCCCGCCGCGTCTGGCCTCGCCGGTGAGTTTGACTCTGCTGACCCAGTTTGACCCCCCCAGGGTCACTGACATGTGGGCCATTCCCTTGTTTAATTCAGAATTAGATTAGTTAACGCTAATTACTTTAGTTAATAGGTTGACTCACTAACATGTGGGCCCAGGCCCTAACTAACCTAAACACTAACTAACTCTGTTAGTTAGTTGTACACTGACAGACGGGGCCCACCGGTCAGGTTTGACCTGGGCTGGCGCCTTTGACCTGCTGACGTCACCCTGACGCAATGCTGACGCAATAACTCAATTACTAGAATTATTCTTATATAGGAAATTCCAGAAAATATTACAAACTTCAAAAATTCATAACTTTTAATCTGTAACTCCAAATGCAAAGATTTATATATGAAATTTGATCAGAAAAATTCAATCTTTCCATCTGTAATGGTTTCATGCATGAAAAAACACATTAAACTTGCTGTTTAGGTGAAACAAGCTAATACACTTATAAGGGTTAAGAACATAAGCTTCCATTTGAATCTTTGATTCAAATGGACCCAAACCAACTTGTTTCACATTGCATTAGGCAGGACACCTCATATTGCCATGACATAGCATGCATCATATTGTTGCATATTGCCATGTGATGATTGTGTTTTGTGGTGTCATTCATGGTAGGTTCTGCCTCCGAGGATATTTCCGAGTATCCAACTCAAGGGTAGCACCCTACTACTACTCCATCAGGCAAGCAGCCCCATTGATCATATCGATACAATCCCATGTTCTCGCTTCTGCTCTCATTTACTGCATTAAGACAACAACGTTTCAAACTATTGTGTGCTGCGGTAGTTGAACCCTTATCCTCTGCATGACCTGTCATTGCCACAGTAACCAGATGAAACCCACTAGCATGTGTAGGAGTTGATTGAGCCATGTATGTGTTTCCTACCTTGCTATGCCTGCTATGCTTAGAGTTGTGTCAGGTCTGCTTCATCTGGGTGATGGGCTAGAGTGAAATGATTACGTCGGTAATGTGAGGGATGTGTTGAACATGTTTTGGTAAAGGTATCAATCAGAGGCCATGTAGGAGTACATGGTGGGTTGTTTCATTGAGGTCGTCCTAAGAACTGAGATCTGTATGTGTGATTCAAGAATCAGTTACTACCATACATTGGGCCCGAAACCAATGGACCCTCTCGGCTTCTTAATCACCCTAGTACGCTGTCCAGGAGTTGCAATTAGTTTCTGGTGTTTGTAGGTTATGTGTTGGTGGCCGTGCGTAGCGCTGACCCTAGGGGTGGGCTATGATGCGGTAGATACACCGTGGCACGGTGTACCGAGTCACCCGTTTGGTGTCTCGGTAACCCTATTCACATTGTTCGGGGCCGTATGTGGAAACCTCGGTCGGACTCCCTGCGGATGGAACCTGGATAGGCGATAAACCTGGACTAGAGACTTGAGTGTTTAGGTAGGCCGTGGCCGACACCCTCGTTGGGCTTCCGCTTGAAGGTTGCCGAGTACATGTTGTGTAAACGATGATAAGTGGTGAGAGCGTGTATGAAGAAGTACACCCCTGCAGGGTTAGCATCATCTATTCGAATAGCCACGTCCACGGTAAAGGACTACTTGGTTGCCTATACAGTTCATAAACAAGTTAATGGTTACTACTAAAAGACTCAAGATAAGTGTGAGTACCGAGGATGGCCCTCTCATAGAATGACGAGGGAGGATCCCCGGTGGAGTATTGTGTTGGTGATTAGTGGACTCATGTGCGAAAACTATTTTACAGTGGTGTCTCGTAGGATAGCTTAGCCAAGAGTCAAAGCTGGCTTGCTGCAATAACTCCACCACCTTCTTGAGAATGAGCATGTATAGTAGGATCTGTTGTAAGACTTGCTGAGTACCTTTGTACTCATGTTGCTTTAATTACTGTTTTCAGACGACAACATCGCCCCCTCCGATGGCTTTTACGTAGACCTCGACGTCGACGAGTAACTTGCCACCCAAGTGGTGATTCTGGCCATGGAGGGC